>NC_058132.1:109918484-110093654 GCF_016433145.1 Gracilinanus agilis | reverse complement strand
TATATATATATATATATATATATATATATATACACATATATATGTATATATATGTGTGTGTGTGTATAAAAATATACAAAACTAGAAGGGGAAAGAAGGTAATATTAAGAAAAATGGGAAAACAAACAAAATGAAGCAAATTTATATTCCATAAAGAAGTGCATGGGGCCAACAGGGAAGAATGAAAATACACTGTGAGGGTAAAGAGGTTGGAGGGATAAAATATTTACTATTTAAGTACACTGAAATCATCTTAAAGAGGGAAGAACAATCAGATCCATTGGGGCAGAGAATTGATTCGCACCCTATAGAGAAGTAGAAGCATAACAGAACGACTGATGGTGAGGGAAGTAACACTAGGAAGGGAGAGAGTGGAGGTGGGGGAGGTTAAAAAGATCCTAAAGAAGAATAAGAGGGGAATAAGAAGGGAGAGGGGAGAAAGGTAAATACAAACAGGGTGGGTTTTAGGGGAACTGATTAAAAACAGAACACTGATATAGAAGGAATCAGTGAAAGAAGAAAGGACAGGATAAGGAAAGAGAATCAAAATGTCTGGGAATACACAGTTGATAATTATAACTCTGAATGTGAATGGGATGAACTTGCCCATAAAACAAAAGCAAATAGCAGAGTGGATTAGAAACCAAAATCCTACCATATGTTGTCTACAAGAAACACACATGAGACAGACAGACATGCATAGAGTAAAAATGAAAGGATGGTACAAAATCTTTTGGGCTTCAAATGAGAAAAAGAAGGCAGGGTTTGCCATCATGATCTCTGACAGAGCCAAAGTAAAAATAGATATGGTTAAAAGATATAGGTAAGGAAACTACATCCTAATGAAAGGCAGTATAAACAATGAAGAAATATCAGTACTCAACATGTATGCACCAAACAGAATAGCTTCCAAATTTCTAAAGGAGAAGCTAGTAGAGCTCAAGGATGAAATAGATAGCAAAACTATACTAGTGGGGGACCTCAACATTCCCCTATCAAATCTAGATAAATCAAACCAAAAAATAAATAAGAAAGAGATAAGAGAGGTGAATGAAACCCTAGAAAAATTAGTTAATAGATATATGCAGAAAAATAAATAGGGACAAAATGGAATACACCTTCTTTTCAGCAGCATATGGAATATTCACAAAAATAAACCATGTAATAGGGCATAGAAACATGGTAAACAAATGCAAAAAAGCAGTAATAATAAATGCAACCTTCTCAGATCATAATGCAATAAAATAGTTATTAGTAAGAATATGTGGAGAGGCAAACAAAAAATTAATTGGAAACTAAATAATATGATTCTCCAAAATAATTAAGTGAAAGAACAAATCATAGAAATAATTAATAATTTCATTGAAGACAATCACAATGATGAGACATCTTACCAAAACCTATGGGGTGCAGCCAAAGCAGTTCTAAGGGGAAAATTTGTATCACTGAGTGCGTATATTAACAAATTAGGGAGGGCCAAGGTTAATGAATTGGACATGCAACTTAAAAAACTAGAAAATGAACAAATTAAAAATCCTCAGATGAAAACTAAATTAGGAATACTAAAAATCAAAGGAGAAATTAATAAAATCAAAAGTAAAAGAACTATTGAATTAGTAAATAAGACTAGAAGCTGGTATTTTGAAAAAACAGATAGAAAAGACAACGTAATGGTAAAACTAATTTAAAAAAGGAAAGAAGAAAACCAAATTAAGAGTACCAAAGATGAAAAGGGAGATCTCACCTCTAATGAAGAGGAAATTAAAGCAATCATTAAAAACTATTGTGCCCAATTATATGGCAATAAATATAGCAATTTACATGATATGGATGAATATTTACAAAAATATAAATTGCCTAGATTAACAGCAGAAGAAATAGAATACTTAAATAATCCCATGTCAGAAAAAGAAATTGAAAAAGCCATTAAAGAACTCCCTAAGAAAAAATTGCCAGGGCCTGATGGATTCACTAGTAAATTCAAAGAACAACTAATCCCAGTACTATACAAATTATTTGATATAATAAGCAAAGAAGAAATCCTACCAAATTCCTTTTATGACACAAATATGGTACTGATTCCACAGCCAGGTAGATCAAAAACAGAGAAAGAAATGTATAGTCCAATTTCCCTAATGAACATAGATGCAAAAATCTTAAATGGAATACTAGCAAAAAGACTCCAGCAAGTGATCATGAGGGTTATTCATTATGATCAGGTGGGATTTATACTAGGAATACGAGGATGGTTCAATATTAGGAAAACCATCCACATAATTGACCATATCAACAAGCTAACAAACATCACATGATTATCTCAATAGATGCTGAAAAAGCCATTGACAAAATACAACACCCATTCGTACTGAAAACAATAGAAAGTATAGGAATAGAAGTACCTTTCCTAAAAATAATAAACAGTATATATCTAAAACCATCAACAAGCATCATATGCAATTGGGATAAATTAGAAGCCTTCCCAATAAGATCAGGAGTAAAACAAGGATACCCATTATCAACTCTATTTTTAACATTGTACTAGAAATACTAACAGTAGCAATTAGAGAAGAAAAATAAATTGAAGGTATTAAAATAGGCAATGAGGACACTAAGCTATCACTGTTTGCAGATGATATGATGGTCTACTTAAAAAATCCTAGGGAATCAACTAAAAAGCTGATAGAAATCAACAACTTTAGCAAAATGGCAGGATACAAAATAAATGCACATAAATCATCAGCATTTCTATATATTTACAACATATCACAGCAGCAAGAGTTAGAAAGCAAAACACCATTTAAAATCACCCTAGACAATATAAAATACTTAGGAATCTATCTACCAAAACAAACACAGGAATTATACCAACACAACTACAAAACACTTTCCAGACTATTTAAACTAGATCTAAACAATTGGAAAAACATTGATTGCTCATTGGTAGGATGAGCTAACATAATAAAAATGACCATTCTACCCAAATTAATTTACTTATTTAGTGCCATACCTATCAAACTACCAAAAAACTTTTTAATGAATGAGAAAAAACTATAACAAAGTTCATTTTGAAGAACAAAAGATCAACAATATCAAGGGAAATAATGCAAAAAATGTGAAGGAAGGTGGACTAATAGTACCAGATATTAAATTATACTATAAAGCAGCAGTCATCAAAACAATATTGTACTGGCTAAGAGACAGAAGGGAAGATCAGTGGAATAGACTTGGGGTAAGTGACATCAGCAAGACAGTGTATGATAAACCCAAAGAGCCCAACTTTTGGGAAAAAATCCACTATTTGACAAAAACTGCTGGGAAAATTGTAAAACAATATGGGAAAGATTAGGTTTAGATCAACATCTCACACCCTATACCAAGATAAATTCAGAATGGGTGAATGACTTGAATACAAACAAAGAAACTGTAAGTAAATTAAGTGAACACAGAATAGTATACTAGTAAGATCTCTGAGAAAGGAAAGATTTTAAAACCTAGCAAGAGTTAGAAAAAATTAAAAAATGTAAAATAAATATTGATTATGTTAAATTAAAAATGTTTTGTACAAACAAAAACAATGTAACCCAAATCAGAAGGGAAACAACAAACTGGGAAAAAACTTTGTATAACAAAAAATTCTGACAGATGACTAATTACTCAAATATACAAGGAAATAATCAATTGTATAAAATTCAAGCCATTCCCCAATTGATAAATGGTCAAGGAACATGAATAGGCAATATTCAGATAAAGAAATCAAAACTATCAATAAGCACATTAGAAAGTGTTCTAAATCTCTAATAATTAGAGAAATGCAAATCAAAACAACTCTGAGGTATCACCTCACACTTAGTAGATTGGCTAAAATGATAGCAGGGGAGAATAATGAATGTTGGAGGGGATGTGGCATAATTGGGACATTAATGCATTGCTGGTGGAGTTGTGAACTGATCCAACCATTCTGGATGGCAATTTGGTATTATGCCCAAAGAGCACTAAAAGAATACCTGCCCTTTGATCTAGCCATAGTATTGCTGGGTTTGTACCCCAAAGAGATTATAGATAAAAAGACTTGTACAAAAACATTTATAGCTGCGCTTTTTGTGGTGGCAAAAAACTATAAAATGAGGGTATGCCCTTCAATTGGGGAATGGCTGAACAAATTGTGGTATATGCTGGTGATGGAATACTATTGTGCTCAAAGGAATAATAAACTGGAGGAATTCCATGTGAACTGGAAAGACCTCCAGGAATTGATGCAGAGTAAAAGGAGCAGAGCCAGAAGAACATTGTACACAGAGATTGATACACTGTGGTAAAATTGAATGTAATGGACTTCTGTACTAGCAGCAATGCAATGACCCAAGACAATTCTGAGGGTCTTATGGAAAAGAACGTTACTCACATTCAGAAGAAGAACTACAGGAGCGGAAACACAGGAAAAAAAAAACAACAACAACAATGTTCGAACACATGGGTTAAAGCAGACATGATTGTGGATGTAGGCCTGAAAGGACCACACAATGCTAAAACCAGTGGAAATGAGCATTGGCTATCGGGGGGCATTTGAGGGAGGGGTGAAGGGGAAAGTAAGAATATGAATCATGTAACTATAGCAAATTTTTCTAAAAAATACAAAAAAAAGGAAAAAAAAGAAAATTGTAAGATGATGCTTCCAAGATTTTGTGGGCTATGAACTCAATGCTGTCTTAAGTGGTACATCAAGAAATGAGTTGGGGAGGTAGGAAGGAATTTTAGATTTCTCCAATGCCAACATTTTGTGTTTCCTTCAGAATACCATGTCCTAGAAATGATTTTATGAATTTGCAGTGGGAGGAAGTAGATTAGGGCAGTCTGAGAAATGGTAAATGTACTACATAGACATCTACTTGATTCAGCTCTGAATTTGTCTATGGCATTCTTACTGATGCACAAAAGCACGTTGAAATTTTTTGTGTTTTGGAAAGGTTCATCTTTCTAGCATTTCCACTCTTTCTTTTAAACAATCTGAGCACTTTCCTCTGAGCATTTTCTGAATTGGGAATCCTTATTTAGGGAGGCAATCTGTGGCCATTAGGTCTTATTAGAGATATTTCCATTTTCAGAATTTCTTCCTGAGCACTTCAGAGACATTTAGAATTTATTCCAGAGAATAGAAAAGTTTCCTGTGAATGCCATGCCAGTGTTCACAGTTGGAACAATAAGTCAGATCTTTGTTCTTGTTCTTTGGATATTTTCAGAGACAGCAAAATTCATTTATTTTGAACTGCAGACTTGCAGCTTTCAGAAAGTGGTTTGCATTTAATTTGTGGCTCCTGAAAAGAACCAAATCCTTCCTAGGATATCAAGGCTAAAATGTCTATGCTGGCCTAGATTATATAAGTAGAGAAATAATCAAAGCCTTATTGTAGCATTTTGACCTCCATTTATTAAACATGTTATTTTCTATTTATATCCTTTCCTGTAGATTTCTTTTGGTGGTTATTATTATTAATGGTAGCACATAATTTGATAGCATTTTACAGTTTCTAAAGTTCTTTCCTCATGACTACCCTAGAGAGTTATGTAGTATAATTATCATACCCATTTTTTAGAAGAGGAAACTGAAGTCAAGGGAGGTAAGGGAGCAATAACTCATATTTACTTAACCATTAATGGTTTACAAAGTGCTTTCCTTATAGCGACCTTGTGAGGTAGGTTCTTTAACTATTATTATTCCTCTTTCACAGATGAGGACCCAGAGACTAAAAGAAACTAAAGTGACTTGCCCATAATCACATAGCTAGAAAATGATAGCTATATGACTGACTTAAATCCAATATCCCTGAATTTCAAATTTTTTTTCCACTGTACTCTTTGGAGCAATACTCCCCCATCCCCATTTTATCTGGAGCAAAAACATCATTAAATAGTATAATGCAATACTGTCCTCATGAATTGTGTTCTGTCTCTGGAGAACAAGACTGGGAACAATGGATAAAAGCCCTGAATAAATGAGTTTACCTTGATATTGAAGAAGATGGCCAACAAGCACCTATTATGTGCTGGGCACTGGAGATACAAATATAATTAAGAATAAAGAGAGTTCCTTCCTTTGGGGATCTTACAATCTAATGGGGTGAAGACAACACACAAATAGAAACAGAAAGGGAAGAAAGAACATAAAACATATCAGGTGGGAGTGTGTGCTATACTAGAATTTCAAAGAAGACCAAAAGAAACATAACCACGGGAAATAAGAAAAATTGTACTGTTTCCTCTTTAAATAGACTTTAGAACCCATAGCCCTTCCCTCTTACCAAAAAATCTAAAGGGAAGGTTGGATAAGATGTGAATACTGGTCAGATTCAATCTTATAGCATAATGAGTTTTCTCAATGATGAATTCTTGGGGAAGGAAGGCATGATGAGGACATCCAAATAAACCCAAAGCAGAGAAGATTCTCTTTGAATAGAGGTCCTGGAACCCATCATTCTGTTCTTCATTTACAGAAAGATAGAGGATTCTCCCAACATGGTGGTCTGGATAAGGGATGGAGAAAATCAGAAAAAGTCAAAGATGGTACCTGAGTTAGCCTTTGAAAGAAGCAATAGCTTCTAAAAGGTTGAGAAGAGGAAAATAAATATTATAAACATGGGAAACATACCATGTGCAGAGGCACAGAAGAAATAGATGGGTAGTGAAAAGGTGGTTGATTTTTTCAGTCACAGCTATTCATAAAGACTGCCTATACCTACTGGTGGAGGGAGGATAGACAATGACTAAAATCATGGAACCTGATCATATTGATACATATGAATGTTATGAGAGGCAGCATGGTGATGTGGAAAGGGCACTCAAGTGACAGCCAGGAAACCCGAGTTCAAGTTTGGACCCACCCACTTATTATGACCTTGTATATAAATTATTCAATTTTTTATAGACTATGTTTGTTCATCTAAGAAATGAGGGCATTGGACTAAGTGGTCTCTAAGATCTCATCAGGCTCTGGCATTCTGAGAATCTATGATGCTCCTTAGAATGCTATTAAGTGGAATTTCAATGATGTCATGGCTCTCCTGAAAGTCAGCTTGTGGGCAGACATGTTAGTTACTACTCAAAATGTGAAGATGATTCCCAGTGTTTTCTAAAGCAGCTTATTAACGATGCATTGGAGAGAATACTCACTGAACTAATAAATAATCCCAGTACTTTGGCAAACATTCATTGTCACTGCCAAGCATGAAATTTCTTTTTTAATAGTAAGTTTTTCATCAAATCACACAAGGTCCAAAAATATTAATTGAGCACTAGAACTGGCAGATGTGTTATCCTTATTGGGAGAACATATCGTAATATAAGTATTCCATGAGTATTCTATGTTGATTTGAAACATGAACATTGCTCTGGTCCATTTCTTCCAGCTGCTGCAAACATATAACAGTTGCATGGTCATGAGACTTAGATCAGGAAGGGATATTAGGTGTCTTCTAGTTGAATCCACTCTTTTTTACAGATGGGAAAACAGGGTTTATGGGAGATTTTAGAGTTAAGTGGGACCTTAAAGATCTGATGATGAACTTATAGCATTAACGCTGGAAAAGGAATGAGAGGGCAGAGTCTAACTCTCTCATCTTACAGATGAGGACACTGAGGTCCAGAGAGTTTATGACTTTCCCAATGACACAGAGGTTGTAAGTGGCAGAATCTTAGGGCATGATTTCATGGATAGGGTGCTGAGCTTGAAGTAAACTAGGATTGAATCCTAAAACAGACAATTACTAGGAATGTTATCCTGGATAAGATATAACTCTTTTGTGCTTCAGTTTACTCATTTGCAAAAAAAAAATAAGCAGTTGTATTCAATAGATTCCAAATTTCTGATCCTTTTCCCCAGTGAGATGACCCTATCCTCTCTGCAGATCATACCTAGGATAGACTCTCTTTTGTAATAACTTTCATTAACTAAATTTACCTGGAATGTAAGATTTCCTATTTATAGCTCAGATAGTCACACCCTCAATAAATAGACATCCGTGTGTCAGGCACCGTGCTAAGTGATTGGGATACAAAGACAAAAATTAAATAATCCTTGTTCACAAAGTGTTTATGGTCTATAGCAGTGATGGTGAACCTGTGGTATGGGTGCCAAAGATGGCACACAGAGAGCTCTCTGTGGGCATGTGCATTGCCCTCCTCCTAACCCCCAGATTTCATTACTAGAAATGCAGAGGGACTCCGCAGAGCTGCTTCCTTCCCCTCTCCACCATTATTTTACTTCACCCACCCCCCTGCCCAGCAGTCTAATGGGAACACACCATAGAGTAAGGTGGGTGACTCAAAGGCAGCAGAGCTGGAGAGGAGCAGAGAGTTTGGATCATTTTCTTCTCCCTCTCTACACTCACTGAGGAAATTCCTCCCTCCCCTATGTGAGGAAGAAGGGGCATGGCACAAGGTCTCTGGTCAGGGCAGGCATGGCACCTTGGTCTGGGGGTGAGTTGTGTCCAACACTCTATTTCTAAAAGGTTTGTCATTACTGGTTTATAGAAAAAGCTCAAAATCTGGTAGGGGACATAAGATAGACATATATAACTCTACAGCAATAGAAATAGCTGTTTAGGAATTCTGACAAGGGATATATGAGTTAATCTACTTCTTATCTTCTAACTATTTAGTGTTTTTCCCTTTTAAGACATTTTGCATCCTTTTCTAGGATTCCTTGAACTCGAGGCATAGAGAGATCCTAAGTACTTTGCAACATATTAAATATAGAGATATGATAGGACATATATAACAGACATGTCATTCCCTTTTCAGATAAGGGGAACTGAGCAAAAGAAAAACTGTCATGTCTGAAGCTCTCAAAAGGGGGATCTGTCACTCAAAGATTCTGGATATCTAGTAGAGAAGGCTCAAATCTTTGCTTCAGTTCTACAAAAAGAAATGACTTCTTGCTTCTTTTACAAAAAATAATTTACATTTTTAGTTAGTAAAAATCTATTTTTCTCCCTCCCTCCACCCCAGCTGAAAAATCGAAATGAAACCCTTGAAACAAACAAACATTAAAAATAGTCAAGCAAACCAAATTTTCTTCATTGGACACATTCAGAAAATGTTTCATTCCATCTGCATAGCCTAGTGTCTAGAAGTGAGTAGAATCCTTCATCATTATTTGTAATTAGGATTGACCATTGCATTGATCCAAGGTCTTATGTCTTACAAAACACACAATTACAAAATAAAAACAAAAAACTTTCATGCCACCCATATAAATAGAATTAGCCTGACTTCTGGTCAATAGCCTCTTATTCCCTAACTCTATGGAATCTAAAGGAAAAAGCAAAGCAAAAGAGTAACACTATCCAGAGGGTTTTAGGAAAAGGGAGCCAGTGGCAATTAGGTCAGTCAACAAACTAAATATAACTTTAAAAGTTAGTCACTCTAAGAGATAAGAATATAAAGAAAGGCTAACAACAGCAAATTAGATTTGATGGCCCAAATACAAATATTTCTTTAATTTAATCACCATTTAATAAGTACCTGCTATATGCCAGGGACTTTTCTAAGCACTAAGGATACAAATAAGAAAAAGAGAAAGATAGTGTCTTTCCTCAAGGACCTTAAAATTTAATAGAGGAAGACAACGCACAAAATGAAACTAAAAAGGAAGGTGGGAGAAGACCAGGGAATACCCAGTGCAGGGGTATCTTGTTCAGTGTTCAAACCAAGAAAATCTGCAGATAAGAAAATGTAGAGCATTCTGGTTTGACTCTTGTTTTAGCAATTATTACTGACTTGTTATTGGTGTTGCCAGAGCAAAAGATGCTCGGTCTCTCAGAGTACCCTCACTTGGACTTGTGTGATTTACTTTGAAGGTCTGAATTTCACATTCCAAGTAGGTGTTATGAAGGCTACGCTTGCTTTGACATAACATTTCTCTGATTTGTGTTGTGAGTTGGTTTTCTTTCATACTCGTGATTTAGAGATCTCAATCAACTATTTCTGTAGAATTATTTCCTGTTATTGGTCTTTGTGAACTCTTTATTCCAGCTAGACTGACCTTCTAGCTGGTCTCTGAACCATATTTACCTGCAATCTTGCATCCCTGTGGCATTGTACAAGTTGTCCTCCATTCCTGGAATTTGGCCTTTCCACACTTCTGCCTCATAATCTCTATTTTCATTCAATTCCCACTCAGGAACCAAATCCAATAGGAAGCTTTTCCTGAACCTCCAGACTTTGTGATCTCATACTCTCAAAATTGCTTGGAGGGCAAGGGATAGAGGATTAGGCATGTAGTCAGAAGATCCTGAGGTTAAATCCCACTTCAGACACTTAGCCTAATCCTTGGCAAGTCACTTCAGTTAGAGCAGTCTGTTTACTCGTCTGTAAAATGAGTATAATAAATTTACCTCTATCCTGGGATTGTTGTGAAGATGAAAAAATGCGCTATGCTATATAGAATACTTTGCAAGCCTTAAAGCACAGTATAAATGATAACCATTCTTATAATTTTTCTTTGCAACTATCTGTATTTCTTTTAAAATGCTAACTCCTTGAGGGCAGGCAGGGATCCTTATGTTCTCATCTATAAATGTATCCCTGGTTGAATATATAGCACACCTCATTTAGTAAGCCCTTCAGTTGTTCTTAAATTTAATTCCTTGCTAAGTAAATAGCTCATCCCAGTTAAGACACTTCTATATTTTCCCTTAAGATAAAGAAATTCAAGAAATCAATACTGATACTTGATGTTTGTATTGCAATGAAGAAAACTATTTTTGTACTTCGAAATGCTTTGATCTTCATAACTGCCTTGGTAGGTATAGTAAATGTTATTACCAGATGAGGGAACTGAGGCACACATTATTACCCAGGCAGAATAACTTAATAGTGAGATCTTTGGCTCAGAGTCAACTTTGGAGTGATAGGGTATGGAGAGAAGGAAATGGTCTTTGGTCATAACCACAATAATAGCAATTCAGATTTATAGTTCTTTAAGGTTACAACGTGGGTTATATGTTTATATGCCTGTGAGCTAGATATTATCATCCTCATTTTACAGATGAGAAAATTAAGGCCTTCAGAGGTTATAATTTATCTTCCTCTTCGCTCAAGCTGAGGTCCAGAGATGACTCTAGGAAAAGATGGTGAGGTATGTAAGGATGGGGGATGGGACAAAAAGAGCCAGAAGAAGACCTTGTAGGTGTAATATATCTTCCCACAAACTCCTCCTGGTCTTTTTCAGCAACTTAGTACTCTTTATTATTTCTCCAGGCTCCATAAGGGACACTAAACACACTCTTTCCCATACAAACCAAAAAAGCCTTTGATTTTTCTTATTTTGTTCTTAGTATTGATTAGCCATCAAATGACTTCTAATCTTGTTGCTATTAGTAACAAAATTAATAATATATTCATAATCATAGAGCTGTTGTGCCTAAAGTCCTCTGGGTGCCCAACTAAGTCTAAATGAAAACACAACTTAAAAGGTCAGCAGTAGTTCAATAAATTTCTCAGCTGGCACCATGCCAAATAAGTCTTCCATTACTGTATTTTCAACTCTGGAAGGAGCAAATAAATAAAGCAGCCCTATAATAATAAATAGAAGACTAAGAAGTCTTTAATCTTCACTGGAAGGAGGCCACCAGTTTATCCTGACACTTGAAGCCCCACAGAATCCTAGAATGTTAGAACTGTTAATCACTTGAAAGAACAAGGAAAATGGTAGTTGGAATTTAAAGGTTTCTGAACATTTCATAATCTCTCGCTTGTTTAGTAATCCTTCAGCCACCATTTATCAAGTTCCATCTGCCAAAGTGACAAACATTTATTCCTCTGTGCTAGACACTGGGCTAAATTCTGGGGCTACAGAGAAGCAAAAAGACAATCCCTGCCTTCGAGAAGCTTACTACGTTCAAATGAACAAAAAAAAACATGTAAGCAGCTATATTGTTGTTCATTCTCCTTTTTCAAAGAGAACCAGCGATATCACAGGATAATATCTTGGCTGGCAAATGAATTGGATATAAGTGAGGCAAAGTTGCCCAAAGCCATTAGTCTCACTCTTTCTTCCAGAATCATCCAAGCCCAGGGACAAGACAAAAGTCAGGATGACTGATGATGTCCCAAGTTGTAGTGAATGACCTTGGCATCACTGATATTTGGCCAAGCTCAAGCATTCTGCAACTCCTGCCTCAGCCACCTTCATGACTATTGAAACAAATTGTTCTCATCCTCCCATTCTTTTGGGGGGATTCTTCATATGCTTGGGGAAGATATCTGCCTAACTCACCAACAGCTTTGACTCCGGTTGGTTACCTTCAACCTGGTTTAGCTGATCTGGGATGTATTCACACCTCAGGTGTGAGGGTCCTTTTCAGGATAATTCATTCACCTTTGGTGTTCACCTTTTACCCAACTCTCACTTGGGACTCCAAAATCTCTAGCACGCACAGAGACCACATCCCAGCAAAGAAACTTTGTACATAGGAGAAGTATACAGAATAGATCGAAGGTAATCTGAAAGGGAAAGACTGTAACAGCTATTAGGGGGAAAGAAAGATCTTCAGAATGTGGGATGTGAATTGAGTCTTAAAAAGAACCAAGAAAATCAAGAATAGATGGGAAGAGGAGCAGATTATGCCAGGCTACAGGAACATGGAGTGCAAAGGCATAGAAACAATAAGTGGGGGTTGGTATATATGACCTATAAGAAAGTCTGTCCAAGTGGAATGCCAGATGCTGAAGACAATGTCAGGGATCTCAATGAGACACCATGTTCTTAGCATGAAAGAGTCTATTATCTGTCGAAATCAGAGGCTATCTGCTTTTAAGTTCCTTCTATAGCCAGTAGGCTGCCACTTCAGGAATGGGTACATAATTTAAATAATTCAAATTGTCTAATGGGGTGATAACATTCCTCTCTGAGGTACAATAGAAGGCAGCATGAATTCAAGAAAAAAGGAATTTGATGTCGGAAATTCAATTACTGTCTATGATACTTATATATTAAATAACCTCGGACAAGTTCTTTCATTGTATTTGGCCTCAGTTTCTCCAACTTTAAAATGAGGATAATGATACTTTAAAATCAACTTCCTCTCAAGATTTATTGTGAAAAACTCTTTGTTAGCCATAAAGCACTATAGAAATGATAGATGTTCTTATGATTACCTTGTTAAACACTTGGTCTGACAATATATTTAATTAACAATCCTGTTAATTAACAAAAGAGAAAAAAAATTCGGGGTAGGATGAAGTGAGAAGAATTGCTCATTTAAAAATCATACCTTGCAGCTAATGTTGAACTGCTTGTTTGGCTGACTATTAAAAAGTAGTGAAATATTCCCTGTACTGAGTTAATTGCCTCACTGAGCTCAGGGATGGGATTGGAAAAGGTAGAGGAAATGGGCAACAGTTTAATATAATGGTAAGCAGCTAGGTGGTACAGTGGATAGAATGCTGGGCCTGAGGTCAGGGAGACTCATCTTCTTCCAGAGTTTAAATTTGGCCTCAGATGCTAGTTAGCTATGTGACCCTGGGCAAGTCACTTTGCCCTGTTTGCTTCAGTTTCCTTATCTGGCAAGTGAGCTGGAGAAGGAAATGACGAACCATTTTAGTATCTTTGCCAAGAAAATCCCAAATGGGATCATGGAGAGTCAGACATGACTGATGTGAACTAGTGTAATGGAAAGACCATTGGCTCTTAAGTCAGAGGATCTGCTATAAAATATAGTCTTTAGTTACTACAGCCTTTGTGATCTTGTACAAATGTGTACTGCCTCTGGGCCTCAACTTCCTCATCTTTAAAATGAAAGGGTTGAACCAGTTGGTCTCTGAGGTTTCTTTTTGTTCTTGACCCGTGATTCTATTTATATATAAGCTAGCTAAAATTGTATGATTTTTCTATATTTAGGCCTCAGTTTACTCATTTAATATAAGGAGAGATCTTGACTAAGAGATATCTAAGAATCCCTAAAGTGTTACTAATCTCTGACCAAACTGAGTGGGAATGTAAAGTAGCAGAAAGCTGAAAGCAAGAAAGTGTCGACTCAGAAGACTGTCTCTGCTCTACCCTTGTATCATAGAAAGAGGAGTATTAGGAAGGCCATAGTTAAAATTCTACATGAAATATTTATTTTCTATGTGTTATTGAGCAAAACATTTGACCTGTGTAATTCCTTCAGTACAATGAGTATTTATCTAGCAACTAAAATGTTAGTTACTTTAGTTTTGCTAAGTACTAAGGGATATGAAGGCAAAAAGTATATGGTCTCAAGGAACTTATAGTCTAATGGAGGGAAAACAAATACAAGTAAATAAGAAAATTTCAGGGGGCAGCTGGGTAGCTCAGTGGATTGAGAGCCAGGCCTAGAGATGGGAGGTCCTAGGTTCAAATGTGGCCTCAGACACTTCCCAGCTGTGTGACCCTGGGCAAGTCACTTGACCCCCATTGCCTACCCTTACCACTCTTCTGCTTTGGAGCCAAGACACAGTATTGACTCCAAGACAGAAGGTAAGTGTTTAAAAAAAAAAGAAAAGAAAATAATTTCATAGAGGACACAAGCCACTGATTTGGAAGTGGAGTTAGGAAAAGTTTTATGCATGTGGTAGCATTTGTGCTTAAGCCTTGCAGGCAGCCAGGGAGTTCTAGAGGAGGGTAGGAGTAAGGGACAGCATCTTAAGCACCAGAAAAGGACTGAATAGAGATATGGGGTCTGAAGACAGAATTCCATTTACAGAGAATAGACCATTTAGGGCTGGGATCATATATGTGGAAAAGTCTGAAATGTCTGTAATGTTATAATAGAATCATATTGTAAAGAGTTTGAATTCCTAAGCAGAGAAGTTTGTACTTTATCCTCAAGACCACAGGGGACAATTGAAGTTTCTCGAGTAGAGGACTGCATTTTGACTTAGGAATAACAGTTTGAAAGTCATGTCAAAGGTTAGAGAGAGAATTGGAAACAAGGAGATTTTGGGGGAAATTATTGCTATTATTTAGGGAGAATATGAAGGTGCTGATGGTGATAATCATGTGAATAGAGAGAAGGTGAGTATGAGAGATGTTATCAAGACTGAACTGATCCAATATGGTAGGTAGAGAGAGTGAAGAATTTAAGAGGCTTCCAAGATTGTAAAATGCAATAACTAGAAACGTTTTGATTCCCTTTTGTTAAAAGAGGAAAGGGGGATCCCTGGGATGATGTTGTAATGGTTAATTGATTTGTGCTTGTGAACCAAGCCCAAGGACATTCCCCCTCCCTGACTGACCAGAGAGTTAATGGCTGCCATTTGTGGTAGAGGAAAATGTAGAGGTATGGATCAGATTAAGGAACACTGAAGGAATGGAGGTTGATATTGATGTTTGGTTGGGGAATTTTGTGTTACCTAACCTTCCCCAATATTCCATTCTGAACACACCCTACCAGAGGAAACCACTATTGGGCTACTCAGGATTTGAAAGTTTTCCCACCAAATAAACCTTTTGTTCTTAAGGCGTTACTACTCTCTTCTTCAATTATCTCACTGCTATCTTGATCACAACAACTATTTATTTAGGATAGAAAAATAAGGGATAAAATAAGGAAAGAGGCTGAACAGGAGTTTCCTAACTAAAGTGTCGGAGAGAAATGCCAGTTCCTTTCAGCCTTGGCCAACAGCCGAATGGACCAGCCTGGAAACTGTCTCAATCTTCTTGCCTTTCTATTGCTGGCTAATCTAATCTATTGATACAGAGATCCGAATGGTTTTAAATATGACAAGTACAGAGGGATATGTTTCTCTCTTCTGGACTGCAGGATAAAATCCTCTTGGGCAGCTGAATGTCCTGTCAGCCCCTCAGGTCTCCAGATACTGATCAACAAGGTCACTTCATAGTCAGCAGGGGCAATGGTAAAGATTGGGAAATCCTCTGGAAATGATGTGGATTCAATCCTGAGGTTGGATTTTTTGAGCTCCTTTCAGTCCAGGGTTCAAAACTGAACTCCCCCAGTCACTCCTCCTCCCAGAAGTCTTGGCTTCTCCCCAACCTTCTAACTGCCATTGGCTGTTATTCTTGCTTCATCAGCTTCATCCCATCTTCACTCTGTGTCAAAATACCTTCCTTCATTTTACGGAAATAGGAAAGTTAAGCAGGTTGGGTTTGGGGCTAGGATGTAGAAAGTTCTGTTTTGAGTATGTTGAGTTTGAGATACCATCAGGGAATCTTTTCTCATGTTGGGCTCACTTATCATCTGTGGTAAGCCCATGGTAGATATCATTTTATTAGATCCACTCATGACTTTCATTCCTTCAAAAGTTTTATTGAATCCTGGTCTGGTTCAGTGGATAGAGATTAGCCCTGGAGACTCACGACCTGAGTTTGAATCCTGTCTCTGATATTTACTACTTTTGTGACTTTGGACAAGTGATTTAGTCAAACTGAGATTCATTTTCTTATCTTTAACATGAGAAATTTGGTTTAGATTGGTAATATCAAACTCAAATAGGAAAAGGAGACACTAAATTATACATAAGGATCCCTGAAGGTCATGTATTGATTTAGAAAACAACATATTAACATTATATCTATGTTCCATTCTCCATTTATTAGTATTGGTAAAATATTTCCCATTTATATTCTATGGAAAAGGAAATGGCAAATTACTCTAGTATCTTTGCCAAGAAAACCCCAAGAGAACTGAATCAACAACAAAAGTTACATCTTAATTTGATTAAACACTTGGAATTATAGGCCTTGTATTTAATGCTTCAGGAATAGATGATCTCAAAGATCCCTTCCAGTTCCAGATCTCTGTTTTAGTGAGGTGCTAAATTCACTTAGAGTTCTTAGTACAGGACTGCTTACCAATCGTCAGGCTCAGAGTAAGGAATTGGCCACAATATCTGAGGTGTTGTTCGAGGGGATGTTGGGCAGACATGCTCTCTGGCAAAATATCAAAGAATTATGGAATCATCATATCAGAAAGGAACCTAAAATTCTTCTGCTCCATTATTCTGCAGAAGAGATCAATCCTTTCTATATAAGCGCTGCAGATGACCTCATCACATGATAGATATTTTTGCATGTCGATAACAATTTTTATAATTGTTTTCTGACATTTTGCAATTCATGTTCTCTTTCTCCCTTCTTCTAACTCCTCCCTTAGATGGCAGGTAATACCATATAGGTTATATATATGCTGTCATGCAATGCATTTTTCCAAGTTCATGACTGTTTTTTAAAGATTTTTTTAAGATTAACCTTTGAAAATGCAATTGTTTCCAGGAAGAATCACAGCTTGAGCCTGCATTCACTAAGCTCTCTCTGAGCCTCAGTTTGCCTTAATTGTAAAAAAAAAAAGAGCAAATTGCACTTAGATGATCCTTAAACTTCCTTCTGATTCTTTTCTTTCCCCATCAAGACCAATGCCTCAGCTCACTGATGCCCCTCACTGGTTCATCTCATTGTTACAGGCTCTTTTCTCTGAACTGCATCCTTTATTATCCACTTCAGGTTTCAGGAAGAATAATCCATGTTTTCTTTCTCCCTTGTCCTTTTCCTTTAGAACAACCCATTTTTTAAAATTTTAATCCATCTTTCTTGTCTTCCAGCTTCTCCTTTTTCTCCATAATACTGCTGCCACAATAATCTTCCTTGTGCACAAAACTAGTTATTAGGCCTATGATCAGAAATCATTAATGGTCCCAGACTGCTTCCTAGGTCAAGTTGAACCATGGAGGTTCAAACTCCATGACAAACTTAAGATGCATAAAAAGGAATACTTTTTTGGATATGGTGACTCAGGGAATTAATTGTTTAATTTTACATATTTGGAATGGGGGACTTTTTCCTTCTTTCTCTAATTGACATTAGGAAAGGAAGGGGGAAAGCATTTATTAAGTATCTACTATGTGCTAGGCACTCTGGAAAGCACTTTACAAATACATCATTGTAAAAAAATTAGAAAAAATGATTGTCAGAAAAGCTACTCTTCATCTAATAAATCCACTGCTAAGACCTTAACCACCTCCAAGTTCCCCAAAATATCAAATATGAGCCAAGCAGCTATCAGAAGCCCTTTTCTCCCATCTTTTCCTATTGAACATTTAGCCATTTGAAATGCCACCTTCTCTCTCTGAAATGTTCCTTGTTAACCTGTAGGTAGTAGGTGATTGGTTGCCTTGGTCCTGCTCTCACCAGGTTAACTTCGAAATCTTTCTGCCTTTATGAGAAAGCAAACACATCAGATTTCCCCCCTTTCCAGCGTGGTGCTTTACTTCATTCTTTTTTGCAACTAAAAAAAAATTCTTCACCAGAGCTACGTTTGCCCATCCTTACTGTCCTAGTCTAGAGCACGGATTGCTTATGTTGTACTTTGAAATTTCAGTGATCCACGAGCTGGACAATGACAATATGTGGCGATGGAAAGAGTACAGATTTAGAGTTTAGAGGACCTTTGAGACTGAGTACAATCTCCTTATTTTATAGATGAAGAAACTAAGACTCAAGGAGATTAAGAGAGATTAAGCCCAGGGTTTCAGCTAGGACATGTGTAAGTCAAGATTCAAAAGGAAAAGTCCTCTTGACTCGAAGTCCAGTGTTAAATCCTCTGGGTCTGCACAGAGCTGGAATTAGAGGGTCTAGCTTCAAGTCTTGGCTCTGTCCCTTAGTTAGAGAAAGTCATTTATTGCCTGTGGGCCTCAGTTTCCTCACCAATAAATCAAAGAAGGTTGAATTAGTTGGCCTTTCAGGTATTTTCTATTTCTTAATCTATAGTCCTAAGAATTTTCTGCTGGTACAGATCTCAAACTACCCACACCTTCTCATTCCATTTGGATTCCTGTCCTTGTATTCCTCTCCCTAAATCTTGGACAACTAACTTTGGTTCATTTAATATATACTGGCAATGAATATTGCTCTTGGGCTGTTTTTCTGTTTTCTCTCCCATTTGCTACAAGACTAGTTTTCTTCCTTTTCCAGGCAAACATGTATTTCATAATGTCTTTCACAAACCTCCTTTCATGGGAAGTCTACTGCTGAAATTCTTTCAAAATTAGTAAACCACATATATTTTACAGGATAATTCTCCTTTGACTAAGGTAGGGGATGAATAAGATCAATATTTACTCAATAAAGAGTGATTGGGAGAATGATTCTTTTGAAAGTTGAATTATAGGTATGATTGAAATAAAAAACAAATTATAACAATTATATAGTACTGTATAGTTTACAGACAGCTTGAAAAGGCAGATTTTAACCCTCCCCCCTTATGAAGGAGGATATAGAAGTTTAGAGAGTTGGAATAATTTGCCAACAACAATGATACACTTAGTCTGCCAAGTTCAAGTCCACATGAAGATGTACTTATATTCTGAGTCTCCCAGAAAAATTCTACAAAGCCCTCTTCACTGCCCCCATTCTCTCATCCTTGAGAAGCAAATGTTCCCTGGAGAACTTTTTCTATAAACATGAAGGGGCTTCTTTTGCACTCTTGTCACCTACAAATAGAAAGAGAATCCAACAGCTCATCTGCCTTCCCCCCAAATCTTCCCTCTTTTGTTCCAGGTGCTGCTACCAACCACATGTGGCATGATTAATGAAAATGCTCCTCTTTCTTGGACCCCTATAGCTAGCACAGTACTATATATTTATGGGAATATCAAAAATGTATCTGTGCAACACCCATTTTATTGTGGTGTAGCTTTGATGAATTTAGTAACCCATAAGTTGAGATTTCTTGGTTTTCAAAAATATAATTTTTATATTATTATTCTTTTAGATACAAAATAATAAGAATTTATGGAGGTTTCCATAATATATCAAAATCACATTTATATGCTAATATTAGAACATATATACATATACATATATAACATAAATGTTACATTATAATCTTAAAAAGGGTAAACTGAGACAGATCTCTGAACAAGATAACATTCATGAACAAGGACATGTTACCTGTCAATAAATGGATCAGTGGTTTGTGCCCATTCACGTCAAAGACCTGGAACAGAAAGACAGTTTCCTTTTTATAGGATGTTGGAGAGTACATATCAAAGAGCAAGACAAGACATATCATAGAATTAAGTTAAAAAAGGGTGAATTATAGAGCTGAGATGTAGGGAATGATGTGATCAGTCGAAAGATGGTAACAGGGGCTGGTGACAATTCCACCTTCTTCTCCCCATAGACCAAGGGCTTGTCCTTGGACTCAAGGTACAAGTTAGCAGTCCAGACTTTTGGACAGTGAACCAAACATCCTTGAAAGATATCAGACCCAACTCCTTTTCTTTCTTACATAGTCTTCAAGGCCAGCAAAAATTCCTTGAGGCAAGAAAAGATCAATGATTATCAGAAAGAGCTAAATTTCTAATCTTAAACCCATTATAGACCTGATAAATTATGAACTAAGTTCAGAAACAACAAACCTTAACTTGAAAAGTTATAGGACAAAAACACTACAAGACAAAATCAATTTCTTGTAAGTAGGATAAAAAAAAAGATACAAGATAAATTTCAATCTTCCCATACACATATACAAATATACACACATATATTTTACTCTAATAGAGTGTTTCATTTGTGGTCTGAGATACTCCTGAATGCAATTAATCAGATTAAAGTACAATTGGGAGGCATTTTAAAAAATAAAAAATAAATTTAAATCAACTTAATCTTAATTTCTGGTTTTATATTGAGAAAAATTCATATAAATCAATATGCACCTACAGCAATGCATTTCTATTTGAATTTGACACCGATACTCTAAGATATGAATTATTTAATTTATAATTACACATGAGAATTATAGCACACTTTGGGATATATAAATACATGTATGTGTATGTGATATTATACCTAATGTATCAAGCTTCCTCTCAATGAATACAAAACACTATATAAATTTTAGCTTTTTATTTTTAAATTAAAATTATTAATATTGTCAGAACTGTGATTATTGTTATTTTACTGTTACCCAGCAGTTTTTACTATTATTAATACAGAGTTATGAAGCACAATAGATAGAAAGTGGTAGCAGAAAGATCGACTAGTCTAGTTTCAGATTCTTGTTAGCTGTGTAACCCTGAGCAAGTTACTTTACCTCTATTTACTTCAGTTTTTTCAGATGTAAAATGGAGATAATGATAGCATCTCCCTCCCAGGGCTGATTTAAGGGTCAAATTACAAAGTCCTTCCCAAATCTTAAAGTGCTTATCAATTATTTCTACTATTATTATTAGGAAGGGCTCCTTGATATGATAGGACTTGGAATCATGAAGATTTGTTTAACTTGGACCTTTGACACATACTGCCTGTGTATGGGCCTGGACAAGTGAATATATTTCAGTGCTCCAGGAAATTCTTTACAACTGTTAAGTTGCAGATGACTTACTGATCTACATTGGCAGAGAGAGGTTTCCATCTTGATGAAATCACATATTAGGAATTACCTATATGTAAAACAATATGGGCAAAATTCTCACATCATGAGAAGTCTTGGACAATTGTCAATGCTCGTGGCAATAACTGTAGTAAAGACCACAGATCCCAGTCAAGTAGCTAAGAATGAGTTAAAGAACATGATATATGGCAGCCAAAACCCTTTAATGTGATCCTTGGTTGCAATTAGAGTAGAGCGTCCTGAAGAAGAGAAGTGATAGTTCTTGGTTGTCTGGCTAAACCCTGACTAGTAGACATCTTCAGTGCTGTACTCAGTGAATCAAAACCATGCCTTGTCAGAAATTGTTGGAAAGAATTATAAAGATTTTGCTGCAAGGAAAAAAAAAGATTTTGGAGGGAAGAAGGAATCAGCAGATATGAATGAGACGTGGGGACACATGAGAATTAGATTCAGATATGTGAATGCCTTGCCAAATCAGTGGAAGAACTGAGACATAAAGCCTCTAGCTCCAAATGCCCATTCCAGTGCTCTTCCCACTAATCCTGTACTATGATATATATATATATAGTTCTATTGTCTTACACCTTCATGAAGTTTTAATGATTTCTTTAGCTTAGAGCGAGAGGGAGCTTATTACCTCAATGTAGATTTTAACTTTCTTCATGTTAGTCTGTAAAAGGTCTATGTTGCTGCCTGAGGAACATCCCTTCTTAGGGTCAGGGCTTCTTTTTTCAGTGTTTAGCATAGAATTTATTAAATAATAAACATGAAATAAATGTTTGTTGACTTGACACAGAAATTAATTGACTTTCTAAATCACATACTGGCAATTAACCAAATGAAGATTTGAACTGAGGTTTTCTTGACTCCTGGGCACAGTATTCTCTCCTGTAATAACTTATGACTTCTACTTTGTTGAAATTATATATTTGCGACTACATCATTTGGACATTTTTCTACTATTGCCTGTTCTCTGTGACTAGGTGAGCTAGGGAACACTTCCTCCTTATTCCATTGGGTAGCATGAATTATATCTTTAAAAACAAGATGTCATTGAAAAATAAACACTTTGACATCAAGTGGAATAGATATCAGCACAGCTTCAAAAAAGGTCATTTGAAAATATGTTGATTGTTCAAACTTGGAGAATTCAAGCTACCACTTTATTGGTTGGCTGTGGCCAGCCTAATTGTTGAAAGGAAAAGAAAATTCCTATTGAGCTTTACATCAGCTGTACTCCAGAATTTGCCCCTAATCCTTGGAAAGGCAAAGGTCTATTGTGTCCCTGAAGACCTGTTATATTTAAAATTTAATTAAATTTTGTAATCATTTATCATTGGATTGGATGTTCTGAATTTTGTTTATTAGTATTGTACCTCACATGGACTGAGAGCACCCTATATGAATTTGTTGCCTAGGAATGGGGAGACTTGAGATAGGCTTTAAATGAGTTACAGATTAATCAGATACATCTCTGTTTTCTTTTACAGATCAACAATTCATTTCTTATTTGTTAGTATCTCTCCAAGGAGTAGATGAGATTTCTCTTCCCTTCCCCCAATATCTAAATTTATTTTTAGCCCACTGTATTTGTCTGAGTTGCTAGATACCAAGGAAGAAGGTGCCTAAGAAACAGAGATTCACCCTCTGCTCTGTGGGGATTTATTTTTCCTCTCTTCAGGAGACATTCCCTCCCACCTTCTTCCGTTAGCATCTCACCCACATTTTTCTCACAAAGACAAAAAAACCTTTTTTTCAGCTCACTCTCATTTATTCAACACAAGTGGAAAAGAGATTAAAAAGTAGAGATAATGGCAGTGAATCCATGGGTGTGCCTGAAGAGTCATGCACTAGAGAGAACACTAGATTTAGAGTCAGAGCTGGATTCTAATCTCAGTCCTGCCACTTATTAAATATTCTCTTTTGGGCAAGAAACCTGGATAGGTGGTACAGTGGATAGAATGCCTCAATTCCTCATCTGCAAAATGCATTGGAAAAGGAAATGGCAAATCTCATCAGTGTCTTTGTTAAGAGTACCCGAATGTGGCCATGAAGAGTTGGACACAACTGAAATGACTAAACAAGAAGTTACTCAGACCCAACTTCCTCTACTTAGAAATGGGGATAATCTTGTATCACCTATATTTTAAGGTTGGCGTGAGGATTAAATGGAAGGATACAAACTTGATATGTTGTGGCTTGAACTCATTCCCTTTCCTTATACAAACCTTACTCTCTTCAGTACTTCCCGATTTCTTTCAAAACTACCACCATCCTTCCAGACTATCGATGATTCTGCATGCTCTCTCATGCCACATATTTAATCACTTGTAAAATGCCTTTCTCTTTACATAAATGCAATCATTCTAGTTCATCACTCCTTCCACTTAGACTACTGTAGCAGCCTTCAAATTGGTCTCCCTGCTTTAAGCCTTTCCTCTCTTTTTTTTTGGCGGGGGTGGGGTGGGGTGGGATTTATAAAAATGTTTCATTTTGCCAATACATGCAATAACAATTTTACAAATAATTTTTTTGAAATTATATGTTCCAGCTGTCTCTCTTCTTCCCATATCTGGAAAGCAGTTCTATCTAGATTTTACATGTATTATCATACAAAACATAGTTCAATATTTTTCATTTTTGTAAATGATTAATTATGTAAAATCAAGACCCTCAACAAAAATCTCAAAAAAACAAAGGAAAAATTGTATGCTTTTATCTTTATAACTCCAAGAGTTCTTCATTTGGTGGATAGCATATTTTGTTCTAAGTCCCTCAGAATTGTCCTGAATCATTGTATTGCTGAGAGTAGCTAAGTCAATCACAATTGATCATTCCGCAGTATTGCTGTTACTGTGTACAGTGTTCTCTTGGTTCTGCTTATTTCACTCTGCATCAGTTCATGTAGATCCTTCAAGTTCTTTCTGAAATCATGGTGCTCATCATTTCTTATAGCACAATAGTATTCCATCATTATCATATTTCACGATTTGTTCAGTCATTCCTTAATTGAAGGATATCACCACAATTTTTAATTCTTTGCCATCACTAAAAGGACTGCTATAAATATTTTTATACAAGTAGATCCTTTCTCCTTTCTTAAAATCCCTTTAGGATACAGACCTAGTAGTAGCATTATTGGATCAAAGGATATGCATTGTTTTATTAGCCCTTTGGCAATAATTCCAAATTTTGGGGGGATTTGTAAAGATTTTATTTCACCACTTATCTGTAATAACAATTTTCCACATAAGTTTTCTTAAGTTATATAATCCAAATTGAAACCTTTCCTATCTTCCACATAGCTGTCAAAGTCATTTTCCTAAAGTTCAAGTCTGAAGATGTTATTCCTCTACATAGCAAACTCCAATGACTCTTCTGACTCTAGGTTGAGATATAAACCCTTTTGTTTAGCTTTTTATTTTTTTTTAAATATTGATCTTCCATCTTAGACTCAATACTGTGTATTTGTTCCATGGCAGAAGAATGATAAGGTATAGCCAATGGGAATTGTCACTTGCCCAGAGACAAAAAGCTTTGAAATGTCTGAGGTCATATTTGAACCCAGGACCTCCCATCCCTAGGCCTGGCTTTGAATCTACTGAACCACATACTCCCCCCCACGCCCCAGCCTTAGCTATTTAAAATATTTCACAGCCTGACTCCAACCTACCTTTCTAACCTTATACATTACTGTCTTTCCATCACTGTATCATCTAGCAAAATTTATCATCTTTCTATTTTTCAACAATATACTTTATCTCCCTCTTTCTTGCAAAGGCTGCCCTTCCCATATTTGAATTACATTCCCACTATGACTCTGTCTCTTAAAATTTCATCTTTCTTTCAAAATTCTGCTCAGCATATATCCAGTGCCCCTTCAGTTCCATCCACCAAAAATTATATTATTCGTTTTAGGTATATTTTCATATATTTTCTTTCCTTTCCTTTAGTGCATTTTCTTTGCTTCATTAAATATTTTCCAATTACTCATTAAAATTTAAAAATTAATTATCTTAATTTTGAGTTACAAATTCTATTAATTTTGAGTTACAAATTCTCTCCCACCTACTCTCCCTCCATCAGAAGGCAATCAATTTGTTGTCAATTATACATGTGAGGTCATGCAAAATATATTCCCATATTTTCCATGTTGCAAAAAGAAAATGCAGACAAAAACCTAAAAAAATAAAATTATAAAAGGCTGTAATTCAATCTGCATTGAGTAAATCCGTTCTCTATATGATGATGCTATTCTATAACTAGTTTCTAATTTTTTCCAGCATTCCAGTTTTCCCAGCAATATTTGTTAAGTAGGGAGATCTTATCCCCAAAATGTGTCTCTTTGATTTTATTAAACACTATATTACTGGGGGCAGCTGGGTAGCTCAGTGGATTGAGAGCCAGGCCTAGAGATGGGAGGTCCTAGGTTCAAATCTGACCTCAGACACTTCCCAGCTGTGTGACCCTGGGCAAGTCACTTGACCCTCATTGCCCACCCTTACCACTCTTCCACCTGTGAGCCAATACACAGAAGTTAAGGGTTTAAAAATTAAATAAATAGAAAAAAAATTTAAAAAAATAAACACTATATTACTATGATCATTTGCTACCAGATATAGTGTACTTAATCTATTCCATTGAACCACCACTTTGTTTTTTAGCTAATATCAAATTGTTTTCATGATTACTACTTTATAATAAAGTTTAAAATCAGATACTGCTAGAATGTCTTTCTTCATATTTTTTTCATTATTTTCCTTGATGTACTTGGCCTGTTGTTCTTCCAAGTAAATTTCATTGTTAATTTTTCTAGTTCTATAAGATAATTCTTTGATACTCTGATTGGTTTGGCACTGAATAAATTAACTTAGGTAGAATTGTCATTTTATTATAGTGATTTTGCATTCCTATGAGCAATTAATTTTTCTCCAATTGTTAAAATTTGTCTATTTGTGAGAAAGCTTTTTTTTGTAGTTGTGTTCATATGGTTTCTGAGATTGGCTTCTCAGGGAAGCTCTCACATATTTTGTATTGTCTGCAAATGAAATTTTTATCTGTCAAATTTTATTTTATTATACCAAATGAAATTTGCCATTCTATCTCTTGCTGCTGAGTTTTGTTGGGAATTTATGGAAATGTGGAGGGTTTATTTTCTATCCTACAACTTTACTACAGTTGCTAATTGTTTCAACTCATTTTTATATGATTCTCTATGGTTCTCTAAGTATACTATTGTTTCATCCACAAAGAGTGATAGTTTTGTTTCCTTGTTATCTATGCTAATTCCTTCCATTTATTTTTCTTATCTTATTACTCTAGTAAGCATTTCTAGTACAATATTGAATAATATTGGTGATAAGGCCATATTTGCTTCACTCTGCTGTTTTCAAGGTTTTGACTGCTTACTCTTGGCTTTATTTATTTTTTTTTAACATTTATTTTATTTTTTTTAACTCAACTTCTGTGCATTGGTTCATAGGAGAAAGAGTGGTAAGGGTGGGCAATGGGTGTCAAGTGACTTGCCCAGGGTCACACAGCTGGGAAGTGTCTGAGGCCAGATTTGAACCTAGGACCTCCCGTCTCTAGGCCTGGCTCTCAATCCACTGAGCTATCCAACTACCCCATTACTCTTGGTTTTAGATAGTTACTACTTATTTTAAGAAATATTCTATTGATTCCTATGTTTCTAGTATATTTAATAGCAATAGGTATTATATTTTGTTGAATGATTTTTCTGCATTAATTGTAAAATATAATATGCATTTTTATTGATATAGTCAATTATGCTCATTGTTTTCCTAATATTGAAACATCCCTACATTCTTGGTATAAATCACAACTGGTCATATTGTAAGGAATTTTTTTTATACCCTTACCATCTATTTTTTCAAATCTAAACAAACTAAGTACCAGTTCCAGAGCAGAAGAGTGATAAGGGCTAGGTAATCGAAGCTAAATGAATTGCCCAGTATGACATAGCTAGGAAGTGTCTGATATAAGATTTGAACCCAGGACTTCTGGCTCTCTATTCATAGAACCATCTAGGTTCCCCCAGATTATTGTGATATATTGCTGTATCTTGCTGGTATTTTATTTATTTATTTGTTCATAGAGATTCATTAGAGAAATTGGTCTGTAGTTTTCTAAGTTTTTGCTTTTCCTGGTTTAGGTATGGAAACTATAATTGCATCATGAAAGGAATTTGATAAGACTTATTTTTATCTATTTTTCAAATTAATCGTTCCTTAAATGTTTGGTAAAATTCACTTGTGAATCCATTTAGTCCTGGAGATATTTTCTTAGGGAGTTTATTTATGGCTTCTTCAAATTTTTTTGCCAAAAATAGTGTTATTAAATATTCTATTTCCTCTTCTGGTATTCTGGGCAGTTTATGTTTTTGTTAAGTTTCATTCATTTTCCTTAGATTTTCAGTTGTACTGACATATGATTGGGCAAAATTAGTTCTAATATTTTTTTATTTTCACCTTCATTGGTGATGCATTTTATCTTTTAAATTTTTATTCAGTAGTCCCTCACTATATCCTGGTTCACTTATTACAGCATCATTGTATCACAAGTTTATATATATATATATATATATATATATATATATAATTCTGTACCACCAAGTTATGCTTATTGCAATTCACTGTTGGCAGATGGAATAAATGGCCACTCACCACAGGGCTGCGTCTGTATCCTGGGTACTGACTGACTCAGTGACTGTAGGTTAATAAGATTGTGGAAAAGGTTTAAAGGATACTAAGAAGGATTGACAAAGCCTTAAAACATGTATAAACAATAAAACAAATATAATGCCGCTACTTCATGGATTTTCACCTATTGCAGGGGTCTCTGGAATGTAACTGCTGATAGGTGAGGGGATCACTTTATTATTAATTTGGTTATCTTCTTTCTTTTTAAAATAAAATTAATCAAGTGTTTGTCTATTTCATTTTTTGTAAGACTAAATTCTAATTTTATTTATTAGTTAATTTTTAAAACTTTCAACTTTCTTAATCTCTCCTTTGATTTTCAGGATTTCTATTTTAATTTATATTTAGAGATTTTTAATTTATTCGTTTTCTCATTTTTTTAGTTGCACATCCACTTCATTGATCTGCCCTTTCTCCCTTTCATTGAGATACATGTTTAGAGATGTAAAATTTCCCCCAATTACTACTTTGGCTTCATTCCACACAATTTTGGTATTTCGTCTCTTTGTTGTCCCTTTTAAAAATGAGATTAATGATTGCATCTATGATTTGTTCTTTGGCCCACTTGTTCTTTAGAATGAGATTATTTAGTTTTAAATTAATATTTAGTGGCTCTTAATTGAATATAATTTTATTGTATCATGATTTGAAAAACATGTATTTAACATTTCTGTTTTTCTGCATTTAGTTTTGAGATTTTTATGCTTTAATGCATGGTTAGTTTTTGTAAAGGTGTCCGTCATGTGCAGTTGAGAAAAAGATATATTTTATATTCCCATTCAGCTTTCTCCAGAGAGTCTATCACGTCTAACATTTCTAAGCTTTTATTTATCCCTTTAACTTCTCTCTTGTTTATTTTTGGTTAGATTTATCTTGCTCTTAGAGTGGGAAATTATTGTCATTTTACTGGCAATTTGCTTCTTTAATTCTTTTGACTTTTCCTTTAATAATTTGGATATCATGTCATTTGGTGCATGTACATTTAGTATTGATATTCATTGTCTCTGGTGCCTTTTAGCAAGATGTAGCCTCTCTGTTTTTCCGTTTAATTAGATCTATTTTTGCTTTTATTTTGTCTCAATTCATGGTTCTTCTGCCTTTTTTTCATCAGCTGATCCAGTTCCCTATTAAAAATCTGTTTCAAGTATGTTTCTTATGAACCACATATTGTTGCATTCTGATGTCTAATCCGCTTTGCTATTTGCTTCCATTTTATTGATGAGTTCATTCCATTCACAGTTGCGATTACTAACTATCCATTTCCCTGAATCCTGTCCTTCCTCTAAAGTCGGTTTTGGTTCTGTCTGCTCTCTTCCTTTATGTTTTCCCTTTTATCAATCTACCTTTTTCTTATTTCCTTCCCCTCTCATTTCCCTTCTGAATATGATAGATTTCTTTTACCAATTACATACACACACACACACATATTTCCTCTTTGTTCTAATTTAGATTAGTGAGGTTCAAATATTGCCCAATTCTCAATTTTCCCCTACACTGTACAATTTCTTCCTTGCATGTCTCTTTTATATAAGATAATTCTCCCCATTTCTCCCTGCTCCTTCTCCTTTCTCCCAGAGCATTGCACTTTCTTATCTCCGTATTTGTTTTACATCATTTCAGCATAATCCATTCACTTCCATACCTCCTTTCTATGTAGAATCCTTTTAACTGCCCTAATAATATTAAAGTTCTAACAAGTTACATATATCTTCCAATATTTAAATATAGATAGTTTAACTATGTTAAGTTCCTTAAAATTTCTCTTTCTTATTTACTTTTTTATGTTTTCTTAAGTCTTGTATTTGAAATTCATATTTCCTCTTTAGCTCTGGTCTTTTCATTAGGAATGCCAGAAAGTTCTCTGTTTTACTAAATGTTCTTTCCTTCCGCTGAAGCATTATATTCAGTTTACCTGGATGTTATTTTTGTTTGTAATCTCAGCTCTTTTACTCCCTTAATATTATATTACAAACCCTCCTCACTTTTATTATAGTAGCTGCTAAATCATTTGTGGCCCTGACTATGAGACCATGGTAACTGAATGATTATTTACTGTTCGCTTAAAGTAATTTCTCTTTGACCTGGGAATTCTGGGATTTGACTATAATATTGCTGGGAATTTTTATTTTGGAATCTCTTTCATATGGTGATCAGTAGATTGTTTCAATTTCTACTTTGCCCTCTTCTTTGAGTATCTCAGGATAGTTTCCTTTAGTAAATTTTCTGAAACATAATTTCTAGTCTCTTTGATTTTGACATTCAGTGGTCTAATAATTGTAAGATTTTGTCTTCATGATCTATTTAGCATAACACATGGTGTTTTCTTAATGAGATCTTTCCCATATTCATCATTTTTAAATTCTTTTGGTTTTGTTTTATTGTTTCCTGATATTGCATGGCATCATTTACTTCCACTTGCTCAATTCAAAATTTTAAGGAATTTTTTAATCCAGAGATTTTGTAACATCTTAACACCCCAATTTGGCCAATTATGCTTTTAAGATACTATTTTTTTTCAATTTTTGCGCCTCTTTTATCAAGCTATTAATCATCTCATCATGTTCTTCCTTTGCTCTCATTTCTTTACCTAATTTTTCCTTTATCATTCTTATTTGATTTTGAAAACCACTTTAACTTTTTCTATGAATTTTTGCTGTGCTTATATCTAATTCACTTTTTTCTCCCTTTGAGACTTGGCTTGTAGGTATTTTGACATCATTGCCTTCTTCTGAGTTTGTATCTTTTTTATTCCTGTTACCATAGTAGCTTTTTATGGTCAGAATCTCTTTTTTATTGTTTGTTCATTTTAATTTTTCTTGATTTTGAAATTTATGTTAAAGTTGGGCTACATTCCAAGCATCTGAGGGCATAAGGGCATTTTTTCAAGTTTCAGGCTTTTTCACACTTTTTCAGAGTTCGTTCTGGGTATTTGGAAGTTTTCAGTGGTTCTGAGAGTGATATGGGCAGATGTGTGGTCATTGCTCTGTTCCTTACCTGGGAAGGGTCACCTCTCCCTTGGGACAGGAAACAATACACCTTGGATCTTTGATCCCATGGAAACAGAAGTGATACTACTTTGCAGTATTCCTGCTTACTTGGGACCAGAAGTGGTACTCTTAAGGTCCTTAATATCTTGGGATTCAGAGCAATGCTGTGGTCAAATGTGATATTTCTTATCTCTGCTCTTAAACTATGTTTCAGAAATGGGTTTAGGCAATGGAGTTGCCAAAAAGAACCTTCTCCTATGACATGTACTAGCACAGAGATCCCCTGTAATCTCTTCCTGATCAGTTGTCTGGTCTCTTTACCATTTCTGGTTTAAGGACTCCAAAAGCTGCTTTTGTATCTATCACCACTGCCTAGTTCCATCAATGGTGTTTCATTCATATGAGCCCCAGGCCTCCCTTCACTGTCCTGCCATGTAGCTCTCTTTTTAGCCTCCTATGTTGTGTTGGGCTGGAAGAATGTTCCACCTTAACTGTTATTTTGGCCTTACCACTCCAGAATTCAATTTGAGGTATTATTTTAAACTTGTTTGGAGGAGAATGTTGGAGGATCTCAGTGAGTGTTTCATCTCCTCATCCATCTTGGCTCTATCTCTGGAAATCCTATTTATTTCCTTATGTACAAGGTGTCTCCCCTGATAGAATGTATGCTTCTTAAGTGCATAGACTAGTTAGTTTCTTTTGTAACTATATCAGTACAGTGCCCAAATACCTTGAAGTATATGCTTATTGGCTGATCATTGATATTTGAAAAACTTTGTAATCTTAAAGTCTTCTGTTTAGAGTAGCTATTATTATTAGCTTAAAGTATTAAATTAATAAAAAGTAATAACATTCATTCAAAGCTTTAAAACTTTCCTCCTAATGGTAACATGTAGTAGGTAGCACAAGAGTTAACAGCCCAGCTTTCTAGACTAGAAAGTGAGTGTCCAACATTTTAGAAGCAGCATACAGACCCATGCATTCTGGCTCCAGAAGTCTTTCAACTATATCATCTGCCTTTCAGAATCTGCACCATCAATAGTTTTCTTCTCGTACAATCACCAAATTGAGAAGAAATGACCTATTGGACTCTACTAACTTATATTCTGATTTTGACTATCTATTGTCAGTTCTTCACAGAAATAAAAATATTTCTGTCTCAATGAGTTTGGTAGTAATCAGAGTGAAAATATATTGAATATGAAGGCAAGGGAAAGGTCTTATTTGGATATTGCTGGGCTGGCAATTTCTAATTAGTCAAGAAATCAATCAATCAATTGATGTTTATTAAGAACTTACTCTATAAGGCACTGTGTTAAATACTAAAGATACAAATAAAAGTAAAAGATAATCTCTAAACTCAAAGACCTTGTATACTAATAGGAGAGACAACATGCAAATAAATATACACAAAGCAAGCTATGCACAGGATAAAAGGGAAATAATTAACTGAGTGAAGGAACCAGAATTAAGAAAGGTTAGATAAGGCTTCCCACAGGATCCCATAGATTTTAATTGAAACTTAAAGGAAGTCAGGGAGGTTAGTAGTTGATATGGAGGAGGGAAAACATCTTTAAATGCCTAACATGTGTCAGGCATGGTACTAAATGATGAGCATACATAGACTCCTAACATTCACTTATAAATGTTCACAATTCATAGGGACCTCAGAAATTGTCTAACCTATTCCCCTTCACTTTACAGAAGAGGAAATAGATCAAGAAAGGTTAAGTGATTTGTCCAAAGTATCACAAGTAGTAGCTGAAATGACATTTGAGCCAAGTTTTTATAACTTTAAATTCTACACTTTTTGCAATGCATCAGTGTTTGTTGAATGAATGATTACATTATATGTTCCATAATTGAAAATGGGGAAAGAGGCCTGTATCACAGCTTATAAACTTATAAACCTGGAATAATGTTCATTTCTACTTCTGTCGAAGAAATGAAGAATTTTCATCTTTACATGCCTGGCAAATTGAATCTCAACTTTTCATGATGGAGCTCATAACATATTCATATATAACTTTATGTTATATAAACTTTTAAGACAGTTTCCTCATGCATGATGTATGATTATGCCAAGAAAGATGACAATTATAGTATGGGAGACTGAATGGCTCATACTGTATCTATAGCTGTAGAATTTTCTTTTTAAATGACTAAGGAACATATTTCATTTAATAGCTTTTCCCAATTTGAATAATGGAGAACATCCAGGCTTAGTTCTTAGGGCTGTTATGAAGAAAGGCAGCACTCTGTAAACCTTAAAATCTTCTTTACATTTGGATTATTTGTTATTGCCATTATGCCTGTTACAGATAACAAAATAAGGAATTCTAGAGAAGAACTGGAATAAAGGATGTCATTAGAGATATGTGTCATCAGTCACTGGAATAAAGGATGCCATTAGAGATATGGAATCCAGTAGTCCATCACTATAGTAACTCCTACTAGGAAGGTTGAGGCTGCTAAACAACTTGAATTTGGGAGTCCTGAGGAATGGTAGGACTAAAGCTGATGATTTGCACTGAGTCTGGAGCCAAGCCTCTGGGGACAGGTGACACCATGATGCCTAAGGAAGGAAAAACTGGTAAAATAAATTCGAACAAGTTAAAGCTTCCATGGTGATTAGCAGTGGGATTGGCCTTTGACTTACTGCTATACTTCTAGGATGAGCTAAGATAGGGAAAACCAGTCTAGGAAAAAAGGAAGGAAGGAGAGAAGGAAGGAAGGAAAAAAGAAGGAAGGAAGGGAGGGAGAGAATAAGTAAAATTTGTTCATTTACCAACTCTGCTCATAACTCCAAATGTATTACTCTACACGGTTTGTTAGTTTTTTTTTTATTGTGGTCTTGGGCAAACCATTTAATCTCTTTGAACTTTAGTTGCTATGTATTCAAAAGAGAGAAATGATATGACTTAGTATTATAAATTGATTATAAGAAACAACAATAAAAATAACCACAAGGTTTAACATATAAATATACAGCATTGCATATTTTAATATAATCAGTCCTACTTCACATGTAGCCAAATTGTGTTCCATTGTATATGGGCAAGGGTTCTACTAGATGCTACCTCTCCAAGAAGATTTTTAAAAAAATTTGCTTAGAAAGTCTCTTTCAATGAATTATTATTGCTTATACTTTATGAGTCTAAAATAATGGAATGGTTGATTATAAAATCTCAGTTACCTATTGTGGAACAAGGGAAGCATCAAAATACAAAGAAGAGAAGACCGAGTTTGGAGATTAAAGGATTAGTTTCAATCCTGGTTATTCTATTTTCTACCTGTGTGATATTGTGCTAGCCACTTTCCCTCTTGAAGTCTCAGATTTCTAATTTATAGAAAGTCAGGATTCAAATTCCTCTTGGTAAATATTAAACTCCAGTTGTATATATGATAAAATGCTAGGTGCTGAGAATACAAATGCAAAAGTGAAAAGTCCTTGTCTTTTTTCCCCCAGCTGTAGTAAATGGTGTTTATGATCCTTTCCACCTCTAAAATAAGACTACAATTTAGTATTCTTTCTCTCATAGTATTTTTTGAATATTGTTCTTTCAGTTTACATAATGAACTTTTCTAATTATTCAAATATAAAATTAGAAGTTCAAAGGATTAGAGACATTCCTTTAGGAATCAAAATGCTTAAAATTTTGTCATCTTTTCTTCTAATATCATCTGTATTTCATAAAATATCTCTTCCATTTCTCTACCACTCTATGGCAAAGTGAACAATCCGTGTAACATGGAAAAAAGAGGAAAATATTTTTGCTAAACACATTCAAAGAGTCTAACAAGGGAAATGATGTCATCTAAGTGAAGATTAAATCATACCATTCATCTCTTTATTTCCTCCATGAATTTTTCTCAGAGTAAGTGATAAGTCTTTTTTCACAATATGATATATATGGAAATATATACTATATAATAAGAGGTACAACATATATAATATTATTTGCCATCTTGGGGAGAGTGAAAGGGTAGGCTGGAGAGATTATGGACTACAGTCTTTCAGAAAATGTTTATTAAAAATTATGTCAAAATGTAAACAATTTTTAAAAATAGTTTAATATTATACACAGTGTCTCATGTATGTCAATATGTTCAACTATATTTTAATCAATGGACATTGAATTTGTTTTCAATTTTGTGTTCTTTGGAAACAAACAAAAAAAATATTGCTATGAGTATTTTGCTGTATGTTGGACCCTTCATTCATTAAATATTTATTAAGCACCTACTTTGTGCCAAGCATTGGGAAAACAAACAAACAAAAAAAGACAAGGACCTTCCCATCTAGCAGTATATTTCTAGAAGTAGGATTAAGACCCATTCACTTTTAAATCTTATTCTCATTTTCAATTTTGAAGAAAGTTGAAATAACTTGTCCACCTGTTTGCCCTTTCTGGAATGAGTAAAATTCTGTTGATGCTCTAGAAACAAGGTTGCATTTTTTATCCCTATCAGCCTTGGGATTAAAGAATCTGAACTTTCTGTTTGTGAAGTTCTTTTCCTATGAAGAAAGATTTCTCTTAGTGAATTGCCTGATCAAATACATTTGTCAGAATTTACCCTGACATGCTTCTTCCATTTGTTTTGCTCCTTTTCCCTCTCTCCTTCCAACAGGGCTGTCTGACAGCCTTTTTGACCTTTTGAAGTCCCTCAGATGGTCATTTGAGTTGCCCATCACTTGGTGAGTTATTTTTCTACTGACAAACAACATATTTCATTCATGAAATGACCTTTCCAACTCTAGTTGTTTACCCCAGACATCAGCCCCCTTTTTAATAGTAAGATGAATTTCAGAAATTTACAGCTTATATTCTACTTGAGAATTGGGCTTCTTAAAGGTGAATCTTTTTCAGGAGACATTGATCTATATTATAGAAAAATTATCAGTTGAAAACCACTCTGTACAGTGGCAAAAACTCTGGTTTGGAATTGAGGTACACGGGATGTGAATCCCAATGGCTGTCACCTGCTACCTGTGCAACTATGGGCAAGAGTCTCATCACCTCAGAGTTTCCTCATTTCTCCTTTCTATAAAACGAAGTCATGGCTTAAGTCAGGGTTTTTTAAAATAAAGTCCAAGAATATATGTATTTTTGAAGACTGTATTTTAACAGAATTTATTTCCTTTATGATCCTAGCCATTATTATTTTATGTATTATTCTGAGGTTTGATCTGTAGCCTTCATCAGAATTCTATAAGGAATCCTTGAGAAAAAAAAAATTTAAAAAGGTAATAATTCTTGGTCAAATTCATTTCCAATTTTTCTTCTAACTCTCAATCCTATAATGTTATTTCTTAGAACTGTTGTTAATTTGGGCTTTTGGTAAAGAATGGCTTCTTAACTTTGCTCTAGTCATATGTTTACAAGTTGCATAAAGTACAATTAGATCACATCGTCCTTCACTTGTCTATTGCCTAAGTAATTTCTTATTCCTAGGAAAAAAAGGTTCCCTATCATAATTATTTGATTTCTGTCAGTGGTATTGCTAGTTTGCTCCTTTCTTATAAGGAGAAACTTTGGGGTCAGATAATGTCATTACATCATGAATCATAAAAGGGGGAAAGGAGCATCAGAAATTACCTTATTCTTTGCTATAGTTTTATAGATCAAGAAACGGAGAAATTAAGCAACTGATCCAAATTTGCATAGGTAGTTAGTGGAAGGCTCAGGAACAGAACCCCAGTTTCTAAATTCCTAAATGAGTGATCTTTTCATTCCTTATTACCAGTGTGATCTTGTGGACATTACAACTTGCTCTTGGCCTCAAGTTTAAAATGAATCCATTGAATAACAAGTCTTCAGGTCTGCAAACGTATCCTTTCTTTAAGCTCAGTATCAAAGCTGTCTTCATGTCCTGTCAATTCTCCAACGTCGCTGCCATTTCACTGGCTCATTCTTTTTTGATAGCAGTTCTTGTTCACTGATCAAATTGGAATCTATACTACTAGCCTTTGCCTTTTCTAATCCATAATATATATCCCTTCCAGGCTATTCTTTTTATATAGGTTGTACATATATTTTATTATATAATACATATTTCCATGTTCATCATGTTGTGAAAGAAGACACATATCATTTACACTAGAAAAAAATCACGGAGGAAATAAAGTAAAGATACTATGTTTCTAGACTATTCTTAATATATTGTTTTCAAAATAGAATCCTAAAACCTTGGAAATGGAAAGAATCTTAGGTCTCATTTAATCCAGACTCCCTATTACATGAAGGAATCTTCCCTGCAGGATCTCTGGTCAGTGTCCGTGCTTGAAAACCTTTAGGGACAGGTAGTGCATTGCTTCATAAGCTTCCTATTACGCTATTAAGTGTGTGTGTGTGTGTGTGTGTGTGTGTGTTTATATAAAACTTAAAAAAACATTGGTTTCACTCGCCTTTGAAGGTAGTAAGATATTTCCACTAATGTCTGACCAGAGTGAATTGCAGGGGGATTGTCACTTCCCCTATACTTAAACCTCATAGGCTGCTTTGTTTCATAGTAGCTAGAGTGCTGGATTTGAAATAAGGAAGACCTGAGTTCAAATGTTGCCTTGCTAAATCCTACCTATAAACCCCTGGAAATATTAATTAATGCCTCTGTGTTTTAGGTTGATGACATTTGAAATGGGGCTGTTGAGATCCATGACTTCTAAGAACCATCTCAGTTCCAAATCTCTTTATCTGAGTTCATTTTACTCTCACCACACCTTGTTACCTTGTATTAAGCTTGTTTTCATCAAATCTTACACATTTCTTACACATGCTATTAAGCCATATCTCACCAGTCTTACACTCATAATTGTAAAACAAGAAGCTACATTCATTTCCGTTCAATTTCATCTTACTGTTTACAGATGTGCTTCTAAATAATCAAAATCTTTATGGGGCAGCTAGGTAGCTTAGTATATTGAGAACCTGGTCTGGACCCTGCAGAGTTCTGGGTTCAAATTTGGCTTCAGATGCCATCTAGATGTGTGACCTCAGGCAAGTCACCTAACCTCAGTATCCTGGTCTTTACTGTTCTTCTGCCTTGAAACTGGTTCTAAGATGAAGGCTTTCCCCCCTAATCTTTAGAGATCCTTATTGGGCATCCAGTGTATTAGCTATGCATCCAAATTTTGAGTCATTTTCAAATTGTATTTGCATGGGGCCTCATTGTCTTCATCCAAGTCATTGCTAAAAATGCTGGAAACAATGGAATTTTCTTCCTTCTCTGTTTCAGATTTCTTAATGCTTCCTTATGGATTATCATATAAATTATAGTCATACTTTTGTATTTAACATGTATAGTTTAAAAAAAGCATTCAGACATAATTTCATCTGTATCTTGCAATGATCTGATGAAGTAAACTGGACAATTATTAGCCCCATTTATAAGTGAAGCACCAGAAGTAGAGTATTTTTGACTCCCAACTAATCATTCTTTCTCCTATACAAAAACTTAAATTCAACTATTCTGGTTGCCTTTTAAAATCCTCCCTGATCTGATCCCATCTAAGATTATTTCCATTATTGATTTTTCTCCAAAATGTCCTCTACTCTAGCAGATAGGCCTGTTTATTTTCTTCAGCAATCCTAGTTCTCAGCTTTGTAGGTGCTGGATCCTAGACATCAGAAATGCCTTCCTTCTTTGCCTTTTTTCTATGCAAGATCTTATTCTCACTTCCTACATGAAGTTTAACTGAAGCCTATTCTGTTTAGTTGTTTTAATTATGGCCAACTCTTAGAGACCCCCTTTGGAGTTTTCTTGGCAAAGATATTAGAGTGGTTTGTCATTTCCATCTCCAGCTAATTTGATAGATGAGGAAACTGAAGAAAACAGGGTTAAGTGACTTGTACCTGATCACACAGCTAGTAGGTGTCTGAGGACAGATTTATACTCAGGAAGATGAGTCTTCCTGACAGCAATACCAATACCACCCTAATCCACCGTACCACTTAGTTGGGTATATTTGTGTGTGTGCCTGGGCACATCTGTGTACAGGGTCACATAGCTAGTAAGTGTGTGAGGTCAGATTTGAACTCACGAAAATGAGTCTTCCTGATGCCAAGCTCAGGGCTCTAGACACTGTACCACTTACTGCCCCAACTAAATTCTACAGACATCATTTATTTCTTGAACACTTCATATACTATTCTTATTAGCACTAATGATTATTACTTTATGGGTTTTAGATTTACTCCCCCAAAAATATATTTGTAATTTTCTTGAAGCTGAACTTGTAATTTATTTTTCCAATAGGAAAAAAGGGGCTACAAAGTCATCATAATCAGTATTTATATATTTATAATATACACAGATCTATCCATCTTCTTTCTCCTCTCCAATAAGGAAATGTTATTCTTTCTATACTTTCTATAGATTCTATGATCAATTCCATAATGCATAATATTGCATATGTATTTCTTAGAATGTTGTGAAAATGTTAGTGTCAATTTTTAATTCCAGAAATGTATATTAAGAATCTTTTTGGAGAAATATCAATTGTAAAATATTTTCTTCCAATTCAGTTTTCATTTCAGGACACTAGTAAGTTTTTAAAATTTATTTAGTCTCATTTGTTTCCTTTTTCCTGGGTAGATTCATGTTCAGTGACTCTCAGTTTGAAGAGACCAAAGTTTCTGTAAATAATTCTATTATTCATTGATACAATTTTGATGTCTGGGCTCAATCTAAGGAGTTTTAGTCTGTATCTTTCTTTGGTATATCTGAACAAATTTTATAATTACAAAGTCCAAAGAACATTTTGTTTTTGAGTGTCTTGTTCAAGTTTCTTTTATTGCTATTTTATCCTCTGATGTTGATTAACTATTTAACTTTTGCATTCAGTTGCTGAATAGCAGTATATCGAATACCTAATATAGTGTTTTTAAAAAATTCTGTTCTGTTTTTCTCTTTGTTTCATTTAATTAGTTGATGTGAAAGCCAATTTCTTTTCCACTGTGCATTACAGTAAGATGCTGGTCTAATTTTCTTACATTCAAATGCCTTTCCACAGATCTTTCATTAATTTTCAATAATCTTATAAATTGCCAATGGAGTATTGATAAGCCTTCTTAGGATAATTCCTTGATAACTCGACCATTAATTCTCTTTTTTCTTATTATGCTAATAGACACATCTTATGTTCCAGTTTTCAAGGACTAAAGTACAATTTTTTTGTCCTTTAAATATTGTGGGAATGTTGTTTATAACAAATTCTACCCTTATTATTTACTCCGTTTGCGTTTTGTTAGTATACTTGATAGTTAGATTTATCCCATTAAACTCAAACAAGGCTTTTTGAACTTCTAGTATGCATAGCTCTTCTTTAAAAATCATATGAAACATCAAAATTGTTTTAGTCTTCCCATTTTGTTGTTAGGTAGAATTTATGAAATTTGTGTTAAGCGAAGATTAGTAATGACCTCATTTTCTTTTTAAAAAATAATTTTATTTTATAACTCAACACTTAAAAAGAAAACATCATTTCTTTTCACATAAACAAAAAAGAATCAGCTTGAAGCCATACATCTCCATTTCATACTATATGCTTTTAAAACAAATTCATATTCATTTACATTTACATGTATATATGTATATATAATTCTGTATATCACTTTCAAAACTGACCTCTCTACTTCCTTTCTAAAACCTTCCATCTATTTTCCTGTGTCAATTTTAAAGAATAGTTTCAATCATCTCTCTTTTTTGTATCACTGTTTCTGATCTGCTTCTGTGCCTGATATTCTCATCCCAATTACCAAAGAGAAAGAAAGGGGAAAAAATATAATAAGCAATCATAGCCAAACAAATCAAATCCTTCTGATAGCTCTGTCCCCAAATGCTTGTCTTTATATCTTTCTGCTTTCATTCTTCTGTGAGAAGGTGGGTTCATACTTCATCATGAGTCCTTAGAAGATACAGTCTTAAGTCTTTCAAAGTTGTTTTATTAATATTTTCTTTATAGCAGTATGTTCTCATATAAATTGTTTTCCTGGTTCTATTTACTTTAATACATCACACACTCACCATGATTTTCTGAAATGTTTCTTATCTTTCCTCATAGTAAAGTGTTTATTCTATTATGTTCAAATACCAAAATTTGTTCAAACCTTTTCCAACTATCTATGACAATAGAAAGCCCACCACCATTAGATTCTCCTTCTTTTCTTTTTTTTTGTTCCCTCTTTTAACTTCTTTTTAGAATGAGAAAGTTTGTTCGTCTATCCTTCTCCTCTCTCTTTATCCATACCCCTTCTCTATCTCCACTTATTTCTCTGTTGAGTTTAATGTGTTTCTATAGGAAACTGGGTCTGTATGTCTTCAGTCCTCCTTTGTTCGTTTTAGATAAGCGAGCTTCATTTGATGTCCAGCCTCCCTATTCATCCCATTATGTGCATATATTTTTATATTCCTTCCATTATAAGAAATTGAAATATCGACCCTTTTATTTTCAACTCTAAAATATACCTGCTCCCCCCCTTCTTTCTCTATTCTCTGCAAACACTGAGAACAGAACCTCCTCAACCCTAGCCTTCTGATTTTTAAAGTTATCTTCCTCAGGACTCTTTGAAAGTTCTAAAGAAATCTGTTAGGATTTGAATGACATACCACCACCACCACCACTACCACCACCACCACCACCATCATCATCATCATTATTTCTCATTACTGTTATACTACTCTCAACTTTTTATAAAGATAACAATTAAGAATAAAAATAAAGAACTTTAAGTACTACATTGTTCAAAGTTTTCTGTAATAACAAGAATAAATTAGTCAATAAGCAGATATTAAGTACCTACTATGTGCAGAATTAATAAATGCTTGTGAATTTGACTTGACTTACAGAGTGATCTCTTAGATCCTACAAGACATTGCAAAGTTTAGATATAACTCCTGGTAGCTCTTCCTTTTAAAATGCTTTAACAATTTGTAAAGCACTTGGCAAATAATACTGTGAGTTAGGCAATTTAGAAATATTGCCACACATACTTTATAGATAAATAAACTGAGACCCACAGAGTTGAAATGATTCATTCAAAATTACAAAGAGAGTAAGCAGAAAAGTTGGGACTTGACTGAGGATTATATACTCTTTCCACTATAGCAATATAGATACACAAAATGCTCAATAATTTTTTATTGACAGGGGAAATCATGGGCTAAAAAGCTGCTTTTATCCAGTTTTCATCCTTTGCTATAATGTTTGTGTTTCACACACTATAAGCTGGAGATGAGAAAATTCATTGTAATTATTACCATTATACATCTACAATTGTTACTTTCCACCCATATAAGTTACAGAGCTACAGAAAACATCAGTGAAAGACTTCTAAATGAAATCCTGTGCTCATTCCTTTTGTTTTACATTCCATTGTTCTAAGAGATTCTTGAATAATATGTGGTAGCCAAGCATCATAGGAATCAAAAAGATCTAAGTAGCTTTATTTGATATTAAAGTGAACCCTCCTACACGTTGGCAGGGAAGTTACTTGGATTAGTTTTCAAAATGTTTACTTTCCACATAACATATAATTTTACAGAAATATTTTAAGGACTAATAGAAAAGCTAGAAAATAAGATCCCTGAAGAGAATATCAAAGAAAGGGAGAGATTTAGCCTTGAGAAATAAAGACTAGAGAAGGATCTGATAATAGGCTTCAGGTATAAGAAAAGTTATTCAACTAAGGGCAATGGTAAGAAGAACAACCTTATTAGAAAGTTCTAGGACCTAGGATAATAGAATTAAAAAAAGGGGAGGACTTATGAGGTCACCTACTCCAACTCCAACTTAATATAGAAAAGGAATTGAGGCATGGAAAGATTGAATGACTTTTCTAAGATCATAGTGGCAAAACTGGGAAGGGAAGCTAAATCCTCTGGCCCTTAACCTAGAAGTATTCTCATTGTACCTGAGGCTGGGAACCACACCCTTCCTCCCCTGCCCAGAAACATCTCCAAGGTATAATTAATGCTTTAAATTTAACTTTTATGTATTTTTGCCATTCGTCTCTTAAAATGGAAATGTTTCAGCAGAGGTCTAACCATCTTCCTTGGCACTGGAATTTGGGAGAAGAGGATCTGTGACTATCAGTGATGGAAACTTTCCACACATGCATATCAGCAATCAGTCCACAGCTTTTTTCAGTTATCAAGTAGTGACAAAAAAATCTCCCCTCAAACTGATCCCCTATTGAGAAAAAAAAGGTAAAAGAAAATCTCTGTAATAAATAAACACATTCAAACAAAACATATTCCCATATTGGTCATGCCCCCAGAAGTGTGTCTCATTCTACATATTTGCTCCTTCAACTCTCTCTCAGGAATTAGGTAACACTCTACTTCAAGTCTTTTGGAATTATGGTTGATCATTATGTCCATCAGAATTTTTATGTCTTTCAGTTTTTAAGCCTTGCAATTTTATAATGTTGCTGTTCCCCAGATTTGCTCAGTTCTCTCTATATCAATATGTCCGTGTCTCTCCACATTTCTCTTAAGTCAGCTTTTTCTTCATTTCTTTCAAGACAATAGCATTCTGTTACACACATGTACCATCATTTGTTTATCTATTATCTATTGATAGACATCTGATTAATTTCCCGTTCTTTACTATTAGAAAAATAGATGCTATAACTCTTTAAAATATTTTCCCAGATTACATATCAATACAATTTATAATAATAACTTTCTGACATTGTGTGATCTATGATTTCTCACTCTCTGTCTCTGTCTGTCTCTGTCTCTCTCCCCACCCCATCCTTCTCCTCTCCCCAAGACAGCAGATAATAAGATATGGGTGGTACATATGTTGTCATACAATATATATTTCCATGTTCATCATGTTGTAAAAGAAGGCACACAACATGGTAGAGAAAAATCCATAGAGGAAATAAAGTGAAGAATGGTTCACTTTGCTTCAATATGCATTCAGATTCCACCAGCTCCTTCTATGGTGGTGGATGTGATGGTATTATTTTATGGGGCATTTCTTCCCTTAATCCCTCCCTCACTCCTTACTTCCTTTCTTCTCTTCCTCCCTCCCTCCTTTCTTTCTTTTGTCTTTATTTTTGGCTTCAGCAGTTTTTTTTAACAAATATTAACCTGACTCTACTGTCTGAAGGCCAGGTCAATGACACTTTCATTTCGCCTTTCCTTTAGGGTTCTACATTACCAATAATAGGATTCGAGAGGAGGAAGCTGGGGTCTTTGCACATGATTCCAGCCTCATCTTGTTGATCCCTTATAATCCAATTCCTTTTAACCCAAAAGTTGGGTAAGCTTTCCTATAGGAATATTTACTTCAAAAGGTTTAATCACAAATATTGAAACTTATTCACCCAACATATCAACACATGCCAGGCAAATTCTCACTGTCTCCCTGCGCTACTTCAGTTGCTGGAGAGAAAGGGATTAGGTTCATAATTTAGCTTGATTCCTAATAAGCAAAGTCTAATTTCCAAATCCAAAACCTGCCTCAGGCTCAAGTCCCAGATACTCTGGCGACTCAGGGCTTTTATGGCAAGCCGATTGACCGACAACCCCCCTTATGATCCTGGCTTCAAGGTCACCGTGGCACAAACTCCTACGTCCTCTGCAGATGACCTTTGTTACTTGAAACTGTGGGAGAGAGCAAGTGTCTCAATTCTGCTAGTTTTAAAGACATCTACAGCAAATCAAAGGATGCTACTCCTGCCTTTGTGGCATATGACAAAGTGGCCTCCATTTTAGTCAATCTGGATATGTTCCAAAGGCTCTTCAAGGACACCTCCATGCTGAAAGAGCTAGGTAAGTCTAGATCATTCATAGTTGCATTTATAGTAGATTGTTACTTTTATTTTTTTTTTCATTTTACCAGCATCCTCATCAATATATTCAAACAAAGCAGACAAAACAATAAAGCATGCCCCATTTCTTTAATTTTCCAGTGCATAATAAAGTTGTTTTACACTATATTGTAGTCTACTAAACACACAATAGTATTAAATCCACAAAACAATGTATTTATATATTAATTAAAATACTTTATTACTAAAAAATGCTTAGTATCATATATGATTCTTCAGGCAATCTTTTTTTTTACTCTTGGAGAATCTTGCCTCAGTTTCGATGACTACTAATTGATCAGGGTGGCAGTTATTAAAGATTTTGTTGGCTTTGGCAATTTCTTAAAATTAAACCATAATAAAGTTTTATCTATTAATTCTTTCACTCAAACACTTTGAGGCCATAATAGGGTTATTAATTGACCTAATTTCAATACTGATGTGTTTTAAGAAACAGGATGGCTTTAGAAGAGGGAGAGAAACTGAGTCACTGACTGGTTGGTGAAGCAATTAATACACTATTGGTGGCACTCTAAAACAATTACAAAATAATATAATAGATCACTGGACACCATAACAGATATTAAAATAATAACAAAAGTTTGAAATATTGTGAGAATTACCAAAATGTGACAGAAAGACAGGATGGGAGAACACATTGCTGGGGGAAATGGTGCCAATAAACTTGCTTGACACAAAATTGCCTGAAATCATTAATTTGTAAAAAAAAATGTAATATCTGAGAAGGGCAATAAAGTGAAGCACAAAAAAGCATGCATGCACACACTGGCATACATATGAATATGTGTATATACATATGTGTGTATATGTGTATATATGTGTATATATGTATACACATATAGTCTTTCTTTTTACAATTTCTTTGGAGAATAAGCCTCATAGTTATATAGTTCCTCCAAAATTTGTTGCTTTTTTTCATCTTTACCATCCTGATAAGTGTGTGGTATATCCTCAAAATTGATTTAATTTACATTTCTATCATTATTAATAACTCAATTTATTTTAGAGTATTTTTCATACAGTTGTTAACACCGTGGATTTTTTTTCCTTTGAAAACCATGCATTCATGTCCTTTGACCCTTTTCCCACTGAGGTTTGGCTCTTAGTCTTGTACATTTGAATCAGTTCCTTATAAATTTTTGATAAAACAAAATATATATGAAGACTTTCCACTTGGTTAACTATTCAATTCCTGTTTTTGCTACATTAAATTCACACAAAACCTTTAAAACTTGATGTAATTAAAACCTTCCTTTTTATTTTGCATGATGAGCTCTACCAACTATTTAGTAATGAAATCTTCCCTTATCTAATAATCAAAAGGTTATTTCTTCTCCAGTATCCATTTGAAGCTTTTCTTGGCATATGGTGTAATGTGTATATCTTTACTTAATTTCTGCAAGACTATTGTCTAGCCTTCCCAGCAGTTTCTATCGAATAATGAGTACTTCCTTCTAGTAACTTGGGTCTTTGGATTTAACAAACACAGGATTAATGTACATAATATACTCTTAAAATAGTGCCCTGGGGGTACTGAAGCATTAAATGACTTACCTACCATCACACAGTATGTGTCAGAGGTAAAATTTAAACCTATGTCTTCCTCATCCCAGGGTCAAAACTGTCTTTTATTTAATAAGCCATATTGCCTGGCATCACTAATTGTTTTTAGGCAGAATCATGTTATTAAATCTTTTCTTGAAGGTTAGTTGTATTAGAGGCACCAGGAACATCTGTGCTGGGAAAAGCAACAATATTGGGATAAATTACAAGCCCTCTGGGAAGCCAGATTCCCATCTGATCCCATTTTTGCAGTGTTTGAGATATCTAATTTAACATTTGACAATAAAAAAGCAATGATCTATATACTCAGCAAATTTTGAACAATTTGCCTGATAGTAGTAAAAACATTACTGCAATGTGGAGGGATCTTATGATCTATTTACCTAGCAAAGATACAGCCTGTGACTTTTCCATAGAGATAAAATATGGGAGCTAGCTTTATTTTTTAAATGAAACTCTCTTCTTCACAGTGAATTGTATACTGGATTATAAATTCATTGGTGAAACAGACGTGGACAAATAGAAATATTAATATCTATGTGACCCAGCTTCTTCTTTGCAAACAAATCTGAAAAAAAGATTTTCGCTATCAAAAAAAAAAAGAGATACCCTAAATTACCAAGTACCTCCATGGGGCTGTATACTGTTTTAAGTGTCTAGCCAAGACCCTAAGGTATGGTTCTTTGTCTCAAAGAGCCTACTGTCCAATAAGGGCAATAGATACAGATATATATCTCAGATTGTCTAGAACAATTCTTCAGGAAAAGACAAGCATTTTTAATGAGCCTTTGAAAAAGGAATGACCCTTTTTTGTAATATATGGATTTGTTGGAAAAATATGATAACTCTAGAGTAATACCAACAACAAAATAGCCTTTCCCACAAACTCTACATAATATAACTCTATTTTAAGAAGCATTGGAAAAGTTTAGGTCCTTGGAATGTATCTGTGATTCTAAAGTGACCTATAACATCAGAAGAGAAAGTGAATAGCAGTAATGCAATGACCCAGGACAATTTTGAGGGATTTATGGGAAAGAACCCTACCCACATTCAGAGGAAGAACTACAGAAGTGGAAACACAGAAGAAAAACCACTTGAACAAATGGGTTGATGCAGACATGATTGGGGATGTAGACTTGAAACTACCATACCAATGTAACTATCAATGTAACTATCAATAATATGGAAATAGGTCTTGATTGATGACACATGTTAAAACCAGTGGAAATGTGCGTTGGATATGGGGGGTAGAGGGGGCTGAAGGGGAAAGTAAAAACATGAATCATGTAACCATGGAAAATTTTTCTAAAAGAATAAAATCTCCAAAAAAAAAAAAAAAAAGAAGAGAAAGTGAATGAGACACAGAGTGGAAAGAGATAAAAAGAAGTTCTTTCCTCATACTTAGGAAGAAACCTTATAAAGAAAACTTATGAGGTTTTGGCTGATAAACTAAAAGAATTAAATATTGTGGCTATACTTCCAGAATAGTGGAGAAATTAGCTATTGTAGTAATGGTTAAATGTGATGTTGGCTGTAATATTTCTTACAGATAAAACATAATTTTATGATTTTATTCTGTTGTTTATTACATTGTTAATAAATACTATTGCTAGAAACATTATTGATTATTTATGCCTATGACAGATTAAATGGTCATATTCACAGGAACATGAATATGTACATATTTATATTTATATATGCATACACACATATGTACTTGTCATTTGAAAAACAAAATGGAAAAAAGGAAGTTTCACTCAGAAGGATATTCCTGGAATAAGGGAGGCTGTAAAAAAAAAACAGACCCAAAAAAGCACCCCTGGAATGAGGAAAAGTGTGAAACAAAACCAGAATGCATTCCAAGGTGGCAAGTAGGCAATTTTGACTAGTGCACTGAATACATGAAAAAGAATAATATGAGAAAACTGGAAGGTAAGAGCCATGTCATGTAAGCTCTGCATCACCATATTAAAGAGCTTGGGATGTAGTCATTATATAAAAGAAAGCTATTTTGAACATTAAAATGTTAGTGTCTTCTTGCTAGTTAGTATGTTAGAGTTCAGCTATAAGTCAGAGTTTTAAAAAATTACTTTGAAGTGTATGTAATATGTATATATGGTATGTATAATATATACAGTATATATATAAACATGTACATGATCTATATATATTTGTATTTATTATATATAATATATATAAACATAATTTATAAATAATATATATTATATAAATGTATGCTATATATTATAATTTTATATATGCAGTGAACACATAAATGTACGGTGTGTGTACAATATATCTATATGTAATTTGAAAAAATATTAAATAAGAAATTTCAAATGCTTTATACCTTTTTATTATTTTAATTGAGATATCAATACTTAAATGAGTTTGTGGTCTCATTTAAATGAATATCTCTTTCAACAATATAGAATGCAGCCATGAATGTTTTTTGATCTAGTACAACTTGTGGCCATGTACCCAACAAATCTTCAGCACAGGGTCCACCCAAAATGCTGAGGAGGAGGGACGTCCTCTAATTCTCTTGACATTTTGTGATTATCATTATAGTACATAGATTTCCCTTTAGTAATCCTTGGTTCTTACCACCTTCTTTTCTAGACATAAATCTGTAAGAGAAGTGTTCTATGCCCCTGTCCTCAATTAATCTAACACGATCAGTGTAAGAGCACAATGAAATTTCAAATATGTAAATACAATAGTTCATAACCTGTGCCTTCTTATCTAAGTGTGAACCTCTTTTTTTTGGGGGGGTCAAGAAGCATGTAGCTGATTGGTTGACCAAACGGACTGACCATTCCTTTGAGGGCATTAAATATCTAGAGAAATTTTAGCATAAATTTGATCTAATGACAAAGCAATTAAATAGCGAAGGATTCCAAATCATAGGTGTCTTTTATCACATAGTGGTAAAGGATAGGAGAATTGAGCCCATAGAGCACAATAAATCAAATCCTCCCCACCCAACATTGATCTTAGTAAAAGAACATAGAATAACAAAGTAAGATAGTCACTTGGGGAAAGAAGTCACTTTAAAGATACACAAGGATTGTCTTATGGCATAGAAAAATTCTGTCTATGAGAAATAACTTTCAGTAATCAATTATCACAAGTTACCTCTGTCTCATAGGTTCTCAACATATACACTTCATTATTCTATTCACCATGTAGAAATGAATCTTCTAGAGACTTAAATGTATTTGTATAAAGGCATATACCATGGTTTTGTGGGGATATCATGTAGTAACTGTTCTTACTATAGCACAGTGGTTCCCAAATGTTTTTGGCCTACCATCCCCTTTCCAGAAAAAAATATTACTTAGCGCCCCTGAAAATTATTTTTTTTAAAATTTTAATAGCAATTAATAGGAAAGATAAATGCACCTGTGGCCATCACCACCTCCCTGAATCATTGCAGCACCCACCAGGGGGCGATGGCACCCACTTTTGGAATCACTGCTATAGCACATTATCAAATTTCCTTTTCTAAAGGATAAAGTTAATTGAAATCTGAGAGGCTGTTCATTGATTATGAGACTCATCAACAGACGGGTCTCATAAGTGACAAAACTATAAATAACCTTTAGAGTTGCCCCTTTAACCCTAAGGGATAATCAGAAACCTGACAATGTGAGTAGAAGTTGGAGTATTATCCTACACTGAGTTGCTGTGCTTCTCTCTGATGATATTCTTTGCACTGCTTCTTTTGCAAAATTTCTGGTTGGTAATAAATTACTTCCTATCCACACTTACAGAATTCTTCTCCACTGATTTTGATTTGTTGATTATTTAATTTTTAAGCATACTGAACATTCTTTATGAACAGAAATACAATCTTATGCCAAAGCTTGGCTTGGCTCTAGGACAAAAGAAATTCAATTTCAATACAAAGGTGAGGATGGGATTTATATGAAGAGCTGGAGTCTGAACAGGGCTCTATTGTATTGTAACAGTCAGAGATATCTAAAAAGAAATATCCAACCACCATTGAGATTCATTGTGAATATTGTATTCCAATAGAAAGACAAACAAATGGCTTTATAGGTCGTTTTTTACAGAATTGTGATACAAATTTAAAAAATGAAATGAGATAGTTTTAGACTTTCTCATTATTTCACTATTTTTCTAATTATATCACATTCCCACAAATGACTTCATCCAAGTTTTATTAGGTATTAATTTTAGTTTGGTTCACAGGGGAAAATATTTCTGTACAACCGATATATAAAATATTTCCTAAAAATTGGTACATGTGGCTGTAATTGTGGACTCAGCTGAGGTATTTCTGCTTAGGTGTTGATACACACGATTTTATGACTAGTGGAGATAGTCAACTGTTCATAACTCCTTTATATATATGCCCCGGGGAAGGTGCTCTTGTTGAACTATCCATTTATGACTCTCTCCTGTCTGTCCAATAATTCATATTTTTAGGGCCATGAATTGTTTTAATCTATGTGAAGAGAGGATTACAGTGGCAATTCAAATTCTTTCTCAGACATTTAAGGAAAAATAACAGGGCTCATGGGCTAACAAATCTACAATTTCAACTTGGCCTTATGCAGCAAACACAGGAGGTTGAACAAGTATTCCCAGGTCTTTGGTCACTTGTAGTCATATTCTGAATTGACTTGGGCAGAAAGGTGACTGAGTATAAAAGTGGAGATGAGCTAGTTCTTTGTTCTGCAGTCTCAATGTAGAGCATTCCCTCCTCCCCTCCTTTTCCATTCTGTGACTGAATGTTTGGGAATTAATGTGGGTGTTAGAAGTTTCTAATAATAGGAATATGTTACCATAGACACATCCTTTAAATATGTCAGCAGCGCATTATTGCATAGCAATACTTAAAGGAATTCAGAAAGTTGTATTTTATGAGGTTCTGGAGTTATTGGGTTGTGAAAGATAATTGGAGTTTTGACTTTGAGCAGAGAAGTGGTCTTGTGGCATGCCTTTGGAGCCATGTGGCATATTATTGTGTGAGCCATTTACTAGAAAGAGTAGTTAGAAGTTAGAGGATAAAGTTAATGGTTCTCTCTAACTACTAGATGATTCTCTTATGGATTTATAAAAATGAGTATTTGGCAAGACCATTTGGCTGAATTCATGAAAGGGGGCATTTTTTCTCCTTAAATATTTAGTCAACTAGAATCTTTTCCTACTTAGAAGACAATTAATTGTATTTGTTTCAGTAAAGGCTGTTGGATTTCCGTGATTTGGAAAACTACCAATGAGGAAGGAGGTCCTCAACTTCCTTCTCTCTACCCTTATCTTACTTATCTTATTCACAACTGAGAGTTCTCTCATTTGAAGAACTGGTGCTTCCCATCAGATATGGCTACACAGTAGAAACCTGCAAAGCAAATCTACTTGCACAAAAATTTCTTGATTACTTAGTTTGTAAGTGTTTTCCTTAAAAACAACCCTATAAAAAAGAGAGTGCAAAAATTACAAGGCTTATATTACTTTTGAGGAAACTGGAGACTAGAAAGTTTAAACAATGTATCTTTGTACTAAGAACTAGTAAATGGCAGAGGTAAGACTCATTTTCAGGTTTTCTGACTTTAAATAGTTTGCTGTCTGTTATTCTGTGCTCCCCCAGAATTTTCTCAGTAAATTACAATCAAGTCATCATTAAAAATAATGTCCTGAGCAGATACTAAATTCAAGCAAGTTTTACTATGTATATTATACCTTTCTAAAGATTACTAAATCAAAGCAATATTGTCAAAAAAGCATTATTATGCAGAGAGAGTCTATAAAATTGCTAAGATTCATGAATGGAATAAGAAGGCCTTTCGTGGATAACATTCACATGAACTCAACAAATGATATGTTGACAAAGGAGCAAAAAACTCACTATAGGGGGCAGCTGAGTAGCTCAGTGGTTTGAGAGCCAGGCCTAGAGACGGGAGGTCCTAGGTTCAAATCTGACCTCAGACACTTCTCAGCTGTGTGACCCTGGGCAAGTCACTTGACCCCCATTGCCTACCCTTACCACTCTTCTGCCTTGGAGCCAATACACAGTATTGGCTCCAAGACAGAAGGTGAGGGTTTAAAAAAAAACACACTATAGAGTTATGCAGATTTGTTTATAGAAACATAGAAGTTTATGAGAGAGATACAACATCAAGTCATTGACAACAAAAATTAGAAAATCTTTATTCTTAAAGGATTCAGAATAATTCATCAATATACATTGTTCAGAAAAAATAGCAAAAACAATGAAAAATATTAATAATTGTGGCACCTAATTAAACTTGGTACAATATGATTCCTTGCTATAATTATAAAACAATTAATTTGTTGTTCTTCAAAAAATCAATGAAAATAATTCCTCATAGTAAAATAACAACCCTCAAAATAACTTTGGAAATTGAAAACAAATTGTATTTGAAATAGAGAATTATCACAGACAAAATTGTTGCCCACAATGATTTAAACAAAACATTGATCTATAAAATTTTAAAATATTTAAAATAGAGATCAATATGCCAAATGTTTGCAGTCTCCAAGATTTAGGTAAAGAAAAATTTTTAAAAAATTAAAAATTTAGCAGAGTATATCAAATTATGTATAAAAGGATGAGACAAATATCATCCACAGCATCCTGTCTACTACTAAAATTTTTCTTAAAATGCTTTCAGTAAGCCTACAATAATTTTATTTAAGTATGAAGTCTTTCTAAGAAATAATCCACTGTATATTAAAAATGAAAGAGAAATAGTAAGTTAGACACCATTCTTAATACTATTTCTATTTAAATGTCATCAGAAGGGGGCAGTTGAGTAGCTCAGTGGATTGAGAGTCAGACCTAGAGACAGGAGGTCCTAGGTTCAAATCTGGCCTCAGACACTTCCCAGCTGTGTGACCCTGGGCAAGTCACTTGACACCCATTGTCCGCCCTTACCACTCTTCCACCAAGGAGCCAATACACAGAAGTTAAGGGTTTAAAAAAATGTATCTTATTCTGAAGGAGCTCATATGCTAATGGGAGAGTCAGCAAGAAAATAACTATATAAATACCACACATACACACACACACACACTATTTATATATAGTTTCTATAGAGTAAGATATTGTATGTATTATAAAATATACTATCTATTGTAAATGGAAGTTATTGTATATATTACAAAATTTACTATCATATCATATCTATCTATCTATTATAAATGGAAGGGCATTTGCAGGAGAGTTAGAGGGGTAGGCAGTTAAGATATCTCCCAAACCATAAGACTTGAGCTGTATCTTGAAGCAAACCAGTCAAGTGAGCAGGTGAAGGTGAAGAGGAACAGAATTTTAAGAATAGTGAATTGCCAGTAAAACATCAAGTGATTTCAAGGTACTATGTCATGTACAAGGAAGTAGGCCAGTATCATTGGATCTTAAAACATGTCAAAGGGGGTGATATAATAGATCAGAAAATATGGGAAGGGGCTAAATTATAAATGATATTAAATGTCAGGAGTTTCTCTTTGAGCCTCAAAGTAATTAGAATCACTAGAGTATATGAGTGTTTGGAGTGGAAGGAGTAGTGACATTGTCAGATCTGAATTTTAGAAAGAACATTTTGAAAGTTGAATGAAGGATAGGCTGGAGTAAGGGAAGATTTGAGGCAGAAGTACCAACCAGAAAGCTATTCTATTAGTGTGTATGTGAAATAAAGAAGACCTATACCAGAATATAGCTGTGTAAGTGGAAAGAAGAAGGCATAAATGAGAAATATTGTGAAGGAAGAAATGATAACCTTTGGCATTAGCTTGCATGTGTATGGTGAATACAATTGAAGAAGTTAAGAGGATGAAATCATCCTGTCAATGGAGGATAGCCTTGATTTTGTGAGCTTAGGTGACTGGGAGAGTGATGGAATGCTCAATATTAATAAAGAATCTGGGAATAAAACTTAGGAAGAAATATAATGAATTCTGTTTTGGACATGATGAGTTTGACATATCTATGGGATATGCAGTTTGAGATGTCCAACAAATAGGCAATTGGTGATGCTAGGCTGGACATCAGGAAAGAAAATAGGGCTGGATTGATAGGTCTAAGAATCATCTTCATAAAGAAGATAATTGAACCAATGGGAATTGCTGAAATCACTAAGTGATATAGTATATGAGGGAGAAGAGTGAACAGTGGGAACATCCACAGTTAATGGGCAACACTGGGATGAAGATCTGGCAGAGGATATTGATAAGCATATTGATAAGTCAGATAAGTAGGAAAAGAATGAAGAGTGATCATGGAAGATAAAACATCCAAGACATATAGTGTAATGCATAAGGAGGTATGGCAAGATTTGTAGTAACCACTATGATGAATGGGAAAGTGAATTCAATTGAGAAATGGAAAAGGATCACCTTGCTGCAAGGAGGGTCCAGAATCTGGCCCAGGGGTCGGCAACCTTTTTGACCATAAGAGCCATAAACGCCACATTTTTTAAAATGTAATTTCGTGAGAGCCGTACAGTGCTCACAGTGCACGCTCCTGTAACAGCCCCTGAAAAAAAAATGACTTTATGGCTCTTGCAGAAAGAGATATATCTGGCCCTCAAAAGAGCCAGATATGGCTCGAGAGCCGTACATTGCTGACCCCTGGTCCAGATGATAATGTGTAACAGAAATTTATAATGGACTCATTCAATATGGTTTAATTATTTCCTCTATCTCCATTCAGAAGCCCATGCTGAACACAGGAACATAGGCTAAAGATAGAATAATCCGTGTTTTGAGCATGGGAAGGCATGGACAGTAAAGGATAAGAGGATAGAGGGCTTGATTGTAAAGAACTGAGTAGAGTTGAACTGGTTCAACCAGGGGTCAAGATAGGGGAGATAGGAGAATGCAGCTGGTTTAGAGGTGATGGTCTGGGAAAGAAAGGTGGGAGAGATAAGGTCATCTCAAGAGCAAAGAACAGTACTGGGAATCATAAGGAAGAAGGAAAGAGAAAACAAGAGTAGAGGGATGGGAACAAACATTTATTAAACACCTAATATGTGCCAGAAAACCAATAAAGCTCCAAATGGTGTCTTGGAAAGTAAGACATGATTAAAATAATTGATCAATGTGCCATATACTGCACTATGTACTTTACAAATATTACAAAAACAAATTTACCATTAAAGTAAAGAAATTTCAGAATTAATGACCATGGAAGAGAACCTATGAATTATAAAAAGTAAAGAATATATCTTGATCAATGACACATGTTAAAACCAGTGAAAATACGCATCAGCCATGGAGGGGGGAGCTCAGAGGGTGAAGGGGAAAGTAAGAGCATGAATTATGTAACCATGTTGACTTTTCTAAAAAATAAATATTAATAAATGTTTAAAAAAACAAAAAAAAGGAAAGGCTATAATTGTCTCTTACCCTAAGGCAGAAGGGAGCAATAGGTTATGAGAATCAAGCACATTCTGGAAAGAACACATTTAGAGACATGAGAACTTTCACAATACTAGCCTCAATTTAATGCTATTAGAATAGTATAACGCATAACAAATTTATAAAGGATTTAACTAAACTCATAATACTTACAAAGTATAGGACTTCCTGCCAATGATAGAAACTTTAAAGCAGCAAAAAAGGAGGAAGAAGATTGATAGATTACCTTGGACTACAGGATAAATAGTTAAAGCATTGTGGAAATATTTCCTCTACAAAATACAACATTACTTCACAGAATAATAAGAGTAAAAAGGAAGGGAGAAGCCAAGATAGCAGCTTAGTAGTAGAGAAAACTTAGAGTCACTCGGAAATTTCTTCCAAAAATATCATTATTTAGTGTCTCAAAAGGAAAGAGATCAAAACAGGATGAGTAAAGGGGCTCTTCCACTGGATGCAGCATGAAAGCTGGCAGAGAGAAGGGATTCCTATGCTGTAAGGGGGCAAAACTGCACAAGGGACTACCCCTTCTCCACACTTACCCACTTAGTGAGAACCAGGGCTAAGAAAATTGCCCAATCCTTGGGGGTTGGCTTAAAACACCACAAACTCACCCCTGAGGGCTGTTCCATACTTGGGCAGTGAGACTTGGGGAATAGCAAGGAACTTGATCCCATGCAGTAGCAGCAGCAGCAGAAACAGAAACTGCTGGGCAAAATAGCCTCAGGGCAAAATGCTCTGAAGCACACTAGACAAAATACACCAAAGGGCCTGGCAGCTACTACACTAAAGGACTACAAGACTTGGAATGTGATATTAAGGAAAGCGAGAGAATTGGATCTACAAGTAAGTATCACTTACCCATCAAAACTGACTATATACATTCAGGGGAAAGTATGGACATTTAATAAAACAGTAGAGTTCCAAGCATTCATAAAGAAAAGACCAGAACTAAATGGAAAATTTGATGTTCAATTACAAAATTCAAGAAAACCATAAAAAGGGTAAATAAGAAAGAGGAAAAAAAATTAAGGACTTCATTAAGATCAAAATTATTGTATTCCTATATGGAAAAATGATATCTGGAAGTCTTAAAAATTGTTTTCATCATCATAATGGGTAGAAGAAATATGTATAATCAGAAGTTATAGTATTATACTGTTTAGGATATTTTAAAATTAAGAGAAAAAAGTATTGTACTAAGAGAAACTCAAAGGGAAAGATAAAATATGGTAAATTATACCTTATAAAGAGGTGCGTTGGATGGGGGAGAATACTATTATAAGAAGGGAAGGAAGAGAGCGGTGATATATAATAATTAAACTTTACTCTCAGTGGAATTGGTTACAAGAGGGAAGAACATCCAGATTCTTTGGAGTATAGAATTCTATCTTACTCAGTAGAGAAATGGAAAGGGAATAAGGAAAGAGGATGTGTGGGAAAAGGGAGTATAAAATTTGGTGGTGGTGGAGTAACCAAAAGATCCTGAAGAGAAATAGGAGGGGAATAAGAAGGGAGAGGATAAGAAGGAAAGTAAAATAAGGAAGAAAACAGGGGACTGTTTAAAAACAAAGCATTGGTATGGAAGGAAATAGTGAAAGAAGAAAGGTCAGGACTAAAAGAGGAAATTAAAATGATGGAGAATACACAGATGCTAATCATAAGTCTGAATGTGAATGGGATGAACTCACCCATAAAATGGAAGCAGATAGCAGAGTGGATTAAAAATCAAAACCTTACCATATACTGTCTACAAGAAATACACATGAGGCAGACAGACACACACAGGGTAAAGGTAAGAGGCTGAAGCAGAATTTATTGGGCATCAACAGAGATAAAGACGGCAAGAGTCACAATCACAATATCTGACATAGCCAGAGTAAAAATTAGATCTGATTAAAAGAGATAAGGAAGGTAATTATATCCTGGCAGTACAGACAATGAAGAAATATCAGTACTCAACATGCATGCACCAGATGGTATAGCATCCAATTTATTAAAGGAAAAACTATTGAAGCTTAAGGAGGAAACAGATAGTAAAACTATACTAGTGGGAGACATCAACCTTCCTATATCAGATATAGATAAACCAAACTAAAAAAATAAATGATGAAGAAATAAGAGATGTGAATGAAATGTTGGGACTATTAGAGTTGGTAGAAATATAGAGAAAAGTAAATAGGGATAAAAAGAAATGTAACTTCTTTTCACCATCATATGATACATTCAGAAGATTGACCATGTACTTGGGCATAAAAACATTTCAAACAAATGCAAAAAAGCAGAAATGGTAAATGTAACTTCTTGATATCATAGTGCAATAAAACTTATACTAGTAAGGGTACATGGAGAGGCAAATTAAAAATTAATTTGAAATTAAATAATCTTATTCTTCAAAACGGATTGGTTAAAGAACAAATCACAGAAACAATTATTGATTTCAGTGAAGAGAATGGCAATGAGGAAACAACATATCAGAATTTATTAGAGATAGCAAAAGCAGTACTTGGGGAAAGTTTATGTCCCTGAGTGCCCATATTAGCAAAAAAGAGAATGAGGATATTAACAAATTGATCATACAACTGAAAAAACTAGAAAAAGAAGAAATTAAAAACCCTTAGGTAAAGAACATATTAGAAATCCTAAAAATCAAATACAAGAATTATGTGAACATAACTACAAAACACTCTTCATTCAAATAAAAGTAGATCTAAATGACTGGAAAAACATCAATTACTTATGGATAGGATGAGTTAAAATAATAAAAATGACAATCATATGTGAATTAATTTACTTATTCAGTGCATTACCTATCAAACTACCAAAAAAACCCTTTTTTTATAGATTTAGAAAAAAATTATAACAAAGTTCATCTGGAAGAACAAAAGATCATGAATATCAAGGGAACAAATGGAAAAAAAAAGTGAAGGATGGAGGCCTAGCATTGCCAGATCTCAAATTATACTATAAAGCAGTGATCATCAAAACAAAATGGTACTGGCTTAGAGACAGAAGGGTGGATCAATGGAATAGACTTGGGGTAAATGACAGTAGCAAGATATTGTTTTATAAACCCAAAGATCCCAGCTTTTGGGAAAAGAACCCACTATTTGACAAAACAAAACAAAACAAAACAAAAGCTGCTGGGAGAATTGGAAAACAGTTTGGGAGAGATTAGGCTTAGATCAACATCTTACACCCTATACCAAGATTAATTCAGAATGGATAAATGACTTAAATATAAAGAGGAAAAACCATAAACAAATTAGGTGAACATGGATTAGTATATCTGTCAGATCTATGGGAAAGGAAGGAATTTAAGAGCAAACAGTAGATATAGAACAGTACAAAATGTAAAATGAATAAATTTGATTATATTAAATTGAAAAGTTTCTGTACAAACAAAACCCATGCATCTAAAATTAGAAGGGAAGCAATAAATTGGGGGGCAAAAAATTTTATAACAAAAACCTCTTACGAAGGTCTCATTTCTCAAATTTATAAGGAGCTAAGTCAATTGTACAAAAAAACAAGCCGATCCCCAATTGACAAATGGTCAAGGGCCATGTATAGGCAATTTTCAGATAAAGAAATCAAAACTATCAATAAGCACATGAAAAAATGTTCTAAATATCTCATAATTAGAGAAATACAAATCAAAACAATGCTGAGGTACAACCTCACACCTAGAAGATTAGCCAATATGACAGAAAAAGAAAATTATAAATGTTGGAGGGGATGTGGCAAAATCAGGACACTAATGCTTTGCTGATGGAGTTGTGAATTAATCCAGCCATTCTGGAAGGCAATTTGGAATTATACATAAAGAGCTTTAAGAGAATGCATAGTCCTTTGATCCAGAAAAATCACTAATAGGTTTGTACCCCAAGGAAATAATAAGGAAAAATACTTGTACAAAAATATTCATAGCTGCATTCTTTGTGGTGGCAAAAAAATTGGAAAATAAAGGGTTGTCCCTTGATATGGGAATGTTTGAACAAATTGTGGTATATGATGGTGATGGAATATTACTGTCCTATAAGCAAAGATGATCTGGAGGATTTCTATATGAATTGGGAGAACATCAATGAACTGATGCAGAGTGAAATGAGCAGAACCAGGGGAACATTGTACACAGAAAGTAAAACATTGTGGAACAAACCAATGTAATGGAATTAGTTACTAGTAGCAATGCAACAAGCCAGGATACTCCTGAAAAATTTATGGGAAAGAATGCTGTCCACATTGAGAGAAAGAACTATGGAAGTAGAATGCAAAAGAAAAACATATGACATCACTTATCACATGTATATATGGGTATGCGATTTTGGGTTTAGGCTTAAAAAGATTGCTGTATAGCAAAAATGAATAATATGGAAATAGGCATCAAGTGATAACATTTATACAATCCAATGGAATTGCTTATTGGCTCTTAGAGCAGGGAGGGAAAGAAAATGAATCATGGAAACATGGAAAAATATTTTAAAATAAGAATTAATTTAAAAATAATGCTAAAGATTGAAAACAGATAGACACACAGGAACTATTGAATCGAAATGATTATCACCCAATGGAGTCTAGCTATGCAATAACTAGGTTGCAAGAATAGAACCCAAAGGCCCTCCCTCCCTGGGCAACAACTAAACAAATTCAGTGAATATCATGTTGGAAACCAGAAGTGTCACGCAAAATACTTAGTCATGTGTAGGGTTTCATGAATGCCTTAATGACACAATATCATTACTTTCAGAAACCATAAGAAATTTGCTCTTTAAGATCCTGAATCTAATGAAAGATGCCTATTTTCATGGCAATTGTCGAAATGATGCAACTAATCACCGCCTACAAAGATTTAGTAGCTGCTTAACACCTAGAAGGACATAATAATAAGGTAACTAGAATTGTACACATGAAGCTTATTGTTTTTCACAAGCTAATTGAAAACAAATCCTTACAGTATAATATGAATCTCAAAATATTATTGAGAATTTTCAACACATAGACTATAAACAAAGCATGATTATAGTTTAAGTTGAGATCCATTATTACTCAAACATAATAATTACCTACAAAAATTTAATCGATATTTTATAGATGCCACCAGACAGAACACTGACATGTAACTTTCAAGATTTATGGAATAAAAATTTCCTAAAATATAATGACCCAGTAGAAAATAAAAACCAATATCTCCACACTTTCATTCAAATACAAAAATTTATTTTATTCAGCTGAGCAATAATCTGATGAACATTAATCATAAAAGAGCAATAACAAATGACTTGTCTTGGGATCACTGTCATCTGAACTTCATCAAAATTTAAAGTAGAAAAGCAATAAGATAGAATAGAAGAGAATATGACAAGACATGATATGATACAATATAATTAATATGTGCATCAGTTTAAAATTTGCAAAGCCTTTTATGTAGCATTATAGACTCAGGGTTAAGAAGGACCTAAGAGACAACTGAGTCTCTTCCCATCACATCAGTGATGTGGGAACTCACGCATGGAAATGTTAAGTGAATTGCTGAAGATCACCCAGTTAATAGTGTTTATGTCAGGATATAAATCCAGGTCTTCCTAATTCCAAATCCATACCCCTATTTACTACCCTATGCCCAAATGAGATTATTTAACCTGTAGCAAGTAAGTACTTTTTTTTGAGGGCCTGGAACTGACCTGAAGTTTCTTTATTTCTATTGTGGGAACTTCCCAGAGCGAGAGAATGAGGTAATTTATCTACAAGTTACAGTAACAGAGAAATGCTATCTGTGGCAATGAGATAGTCAGTGATTTGCCTGTGGTCATATAACTAATACACCATTGAAGCATGATTTAAATCTCTAATTCCATCTCTAGACAGCTAGAGGATAAAGTGATGGATATGAGGTCAGGAAGCCCCAAGTTTGTGCTTTGGAAAGATTAAAGTGCTATACAAATATTAGTTGTTGTTATTAATATCAACATCATCAACAACACTATGCCATGGTCTCATTTACTACTAATCAGAATTTTTACTACTTTCAAACAAAATTTTCTTTGCTCTAGCCAAGTTGATATCCTTTCCGCTGATATATAAGATTAAGTTCTGCTTATGCTTTCACTCTTTCCCATTCCTGGGTCGCATTTTCCTCTTGAAATAGTAGACATTCCAGTAAATTGAGAATAAACCGAGAGATTGAATTAGGCATTTTCATCTAACCAAACCAGAATTCAATGATTAGTGGAAGAAATAATAACAATGATAATGTCAAGAGATATATTAGAATAAGGAATTGGATTGCAAATGGGAATGTTACCAAAAGAGGGGACAAGGACTGTGCTATTAGACTGGAAGAAAAGGCAAGACTGGCACTAAGAACTATGTGAGATATTTTGGGAACTGTGTTATCAGTTATACCTTCCATCCCACTAAGCTGGAAATTTCTTTTCAACTGAATTTGGGCGGAATGTATAATGGGCACCCACTGGGTTGAATTCCACAGAAGTCCTATATGAAGATTTCACTAACTCCTGGCCAATTAAGGAGATATAGAGCCAAATCCTATGTGTTTCCTTGCTGCCCAAATTCCTATTTTGTGATTTTTTCTAGTATAAAAACGGCAATTTCTCCACATGGGAATACTGTCTTCATAAATATTATACTGCACTAGTTATCTGGGACCTGAGAAAAGCTTCATCTCTCAGCTAAATTGTATTTGCCAACTGATGTCAATGATATTAGGATTCTTGAGCTCTGTTTACTATCACCACCATCACTTCTACCACCACCACCATCATCATCATTTACATTTGTTAAAGAACTTAAAACTGAAAAGGACTTTAAATATCAACTGACCCAACCTACTTATTTTTTTTTAATTTTTTTAAACCCTTGTACTTCGGTGCATTGTCTCATAGGTGGAAGATTGGTAAGGGTGGGCAATGGGGGTCAAGTGACCTGCCCAGGGTCACACAGCTGGGAAGTGGCTGAGGCCGGGTTTGAACCTAGGACCTCCTGTCTCTACTACTTATTTTATAAATTAGAAAAGTGGGACCTATAGGAATTAAATTACTTGTCTAGGGTAACACCACTGAAAAATGGCAAAATTGGGATTTGAACTCTGGTCCTCGAATCCAAGTCTAATATTCTTTTTAATTTTGCCTCATGTTTATTTTCATCAAGAAAAAAGAAATGGCCAATATGATAAAATAAATAATTCATTCAGGACTTGCTATATGTGTAGCTCCATTCTGAGTGTCAAAAATGCTTAGAAATTTAACTTGGGAAGAAGAGGAAAAAATGGATTTTTGTTATCTATGAGTAGAGAAGAAAGAAAATTTAGCAAATAAGTATGAATATCATAAGGGGCATGATTTTATGACATTCAAAACTGGGTTTTGAATCATTCTAAGGAAAATCTTCTTAACTAGCTAAAAACGATTTTAAAATGAAATACATCTGCTTCATGAGTTAATGTATTCCCAATTACCAGGAATGTTCAGAAAGATGGATAGCCACTTGTTATGTGTACTTTAGAGGGTATTCACAGAGAAGAGGGAATGAGGAGTAAGGAATGAACTAGATGACCTATGTAAGTCCCATGCAATTGAGAGAATCTGTGATTACCCTTTCTCATTGCTGTCCTTGTCTTCTGAAACCATTGTACCCACATATATGTAGGTGTATTGTGAGGTTACTGAGGATTATTGTATTTAGGATCAGAAGGAAATTTAGAGATGAGTTACACAATTTACTCCCTTTATTTTGCTAATAAGAAAACTAAGATGAAAAGAATTGGGGGGTGGGGTTAAAAGCCCATGGTTATACAACTAGAAAGTAGGGGAGCCAGAGTTTGAATAGAATATTGGTCTTTTGACTTTCAATATAGGTCTTTATATACCCCACCCCCAAACCCTGAACTTCCATGAAAAGCTGCTGGTTGATTTTATGGATGGTGGGACAAGAATACTTGACCTTCACTTATGACAAAGAATGCTATCCACCTCCAGTAAAAGCACAACTGGTGTTATAAAGATCAAAGCATGCTTTCTTTCACTTTATAATTTTATTTAAAGGTTTGGGTTTTATACAAGTATGGTTTTACAATAATTCCCAACATGGAACTATGTTTTTCATGATAATAAATCTATAACCCAGATCAAATTGTTTAGCATCTTTGAGAATGGGGAGGGAAGGGACCAGAAGAGACAATTTGGAACACATAATTTTGGAAAATGTATGTTAAAAATTGTTATTACATGTAATTGAGAAAATAAATTATCTTTTAAAAGGAAAAAAATAACAATTGATCTTTAATGCAATCACTATTTACTGACTATAAAGTATGTGCAAAGCACTGTGGGGGATTTGATCCAATCAATAAAACATTGTCTTTTGCTTCATGGTTCTAGAATGAAGAAGAAAGCATAGCTAAAAATAGTAACAAACACATTTTGTAACAGTCTAAGATTTTTTAAAGTGCTTTTTCAACTTAATATTTTATTAAGAAAATAACTAAAATGACTTTTTAACCCCAAGTACCCACTGTTATACATCTCTTTCCAAAGGAAAATAAAGATAGAAAGATACCATATGACTCAAACTATTTATATTAGCATTTTTTGTTGAAGAAAAGAACTGAAAGTAAAGTAGATACTGTAATAAGGGAAGAACAGAAATGGTTTGCAAACAGGTAATACAGAAGATTTTCCATTTTTGTTCTTTCCTCATTACAATATTCACTTATTGGAGAACAGCTAAACAAATTGTACTATATGAACATAATGAAATATCCAGTAAGACATAATGAATAAAAAAATAGCATGATATAATTTCTATAAACTGAAACTTAGTGAAATAATCAGAACCAAGAAAATAATATAAACTATTACTGCAACAATGTAAATAGAAAGAACAAGAATAATAAAGAAAGAAGTAGCTGAATATTGATGATCAGGTCTGGCTCCAAAGAAGAGTTAAGTTATACGTCTCCCTTCTTTGTAGAGATGAGGGCTTTCAAGGGCGAAATAATGTATGTTTTGTTAGTCAGTTGGTATGCTGGTTAGTATGTAATTAGAATTTTCTCTCTCCAGAACTCTCTTTCCCAGCTTCCCATCTTCTTTCTTAAGTTATGTCCTTACATTTTGGAGATAAAGTTGTGAGTGTAGCTCAGCCCTCTCTCTCTTTTCCCAGGGACTTGGTTGTGGAGGTGGAGTGAGAGCCAGGCAGGAGAAGTTTACTCATGTGGTCATACTTAAGTTGTTTGGTTTTTTTTTGAAATTTTATTTTTTAGAAAATTTTTCCATGGTTACATGATTCATGTTCTTAGTCTCCCATCCACCTTGCCAACCCCTTCCATAGCTGACGTGCATTTCTACTGGTTTTAACATGTGTCATATATCAAGACCTAGTTCCACATTGTTGATAGTTGCACTGGGGTGGTTGTTTAGAGTTTACTTCCCAAATCATGTCCGCCTCAACCCATGTGTTCAAGCAGTTGTTTTTCTTCTGTGTTTCCACTCCTGTAGTTCTTCCTCTAAATGTGGATAGTATTCTTTTCCATAAATCTCTTAAAATTGTCCTGGGTCATTGCATTGCTGCTAGCGCAGAAGTCCATTACATTTGATATACACAGTGTATCAGTCTCTGTGTACAACGTTCTCCTGGTTCCATTCCTTTCACTCTGCATCAATTCCTGGAGGTCATTCCAGGTTACATGGAATTCCTCCAGTTTATTATTCCTTTGAGAACAGTAGTATTCCATCACCAGCATATTTGTAGTTTGTTTTTTTATTTCCTCTACGTCAAGTGATTACTAACAAATCTTATAAAATATAACACTTAGAGTTATTGGATATTAATTTAAATTTTAGAGTTTTGGGAAGCTTCCTCCTCTCATTTTTATTCTTTCTTATATATGATAGCTTATCTGATTTGGGAAAGGATATATTTGGTTGGATATGAAAGAGATATATAACCTAAAAACATCAGTACTATTTTAAAGCACTTTCTTCTGAGATTGGTGGTACAGAGAAAATTATCTCTGTTTTATGGATAAGGAAATAAGAAGAAGTGACTTGCCCCTGGTCACATTGTTAGAAAGTAGAAAAGCTTTGATTTCATCTCTCTATTGATTCTCAATCTAGCATTTTCTCTCCAATACCATATTTACCTTTTCCTGATAAAAGGACAGAATCTGGTAAATACTAAAGAAAAAAAAAATAGAGGTATGACAAACACTAACTAGTTGGTGGGGGAATAATCACAAAATGTTTATTCAAGAGATAAAAGCTAGATCTTAAACTACACCAGAAAAGGCTTGTAGAAGTTTAATATAAGGAAGATCTTTTGGAAACTGAGAGATATTAGGTCAGATTGCCAAAAAACATATCAAAATTTTTATATTGTTTCTATTTAAGTTCTCTACTCACTTAATCTGAGTGGCCATGTCACAAAATTAAGGTAACTTTGAGAGGGAAAAAAATGTGTATGTTATAGGAAGAGTTAGGTGTATAAGTGCAAGTGAGAGCAGAGTGCAGAATTCTGGAATTCTGAGAGAGAGGAGCTGATGTTGGAGAGGACAGTTAGGTCTGAGGGCTGTGACTTTTCTCTCTAAGGAGTTTGGCTGTTTCCCTGTGGCTTTTCTTCCTGCCTTATCTCCCATCCTACCTGCTCCTTGGTTATCCTGTTACCTGTTAGCTGGGTTTTGACATCTGCTGAGTTCCTGTGCTGATCCAACGACAACTGACAGTTGAGCGTGAGACCCAGCCTAGATCCTTGGATCTTGTTCCATCTTTGGACCCTGTTAGACTTACACAGACCCTTTCCTTAAAACCATCATAGGAGGGTTAGCTTTAGCTGAGTATAGGAATTTTGGGTTATATAAAGAGGATAGGAGTAGAATAGGAAAACCACTCAGAAGACATCTGTGAAGAGATTTTTACATCTGGGGGGAAGTATAGGTAGTTAACGTTAGATTTAGTTTATCCACATCCCTTCCAACATGTTCCTAATTTATTAAACAATTCTTATTTTAACTTAGTGGTCTGTGTATATCATCTCAATGTTAAGCTCTGTCTGCACTTGGCTTGGATGGTCTTCCCCAAACCAGTTTATTCTTCTTTTACTAGCCCTAATAAAATATCTAACACATCCCCTAAGACGCACCAATATTTCATGTACATAATGGAAAATATACAAATACTAAGAAAACTGATAAACTGGCTGCAAGTAAATTTCTAATAAGTCAGGAATCCAGAAAAAAGTGTAGCTTGTATTCATACCAATATACTATTTGTCTTATGATCCAACAACTTCCAAACTTTCCCCAGGGTTAGACTGTTCAGTATCCTAGATATTTGTTGTCATATTTCCCATCCTATCTATGTTTCTGTTGCACTCTGAGCCACCTATCAGGAAATATTCTTCATGCTTTTCCCCCCCTCCCCATTTAAATTCTATTTTTTAAACTTTTTTTTAAACCCTTAACTTCTGTGTATTGGCTCCTAGGTGAAAGAGTGGTAAGGGTGGGCAATGGGGGTCAAGTGACTTGCCCAGGGTCACACAGCTGGGAAGTGTCTGAGGCCGGATTTGAATCTGGGATCTCCTGTCTCTAGGCCTGACATCTCAATCCACTGAGCTACTCAGCTGCCCCCATTCAAATTCTACTTTTCATTTAATGTTTAATTCGAGTTTTAATTTATCAAGGAAACTTTTCCTGACTGCATCTGCGAACAATATTCTTTCCCTTTTCCAATATTCTCTATCACTTAGGATGCTAAGATTATAGATTTAGAGCTAGAAAGGACATTAGAAGTTTCATCTAATGCCTTCATTTTACATATGAAAAAACTGGGGTACTTGAGAGTTAAATGACTTACATAGGGTCATACAACTAATGTTTTGAGGTGGGCGTTTGAATTAGGTTATTGAACCTCGCTTTGTAGTCCTCCTTTTAGCATTTTGGTACATAGTGTTATGGTAGAAATTACAGCAATATAAATGAATTGAAGTAGAGTTAAAAGTTGGTTTGCAGAGGCTAGCATGACTACATGCTAGGAACTTTAAGAGAGGAGATTCTGGAACATGGAAGGAGAGATTTTGAAGGTACCAATGATGCTCTTCCTGTCTTGGAGGTGAGTGGGAAAGGAGCTGATCTCTGCTGATGCTGTTTCTACTAGCCTGTGAGTGAGAGAAGGTAAACCTTTTGATTTCTTTGGGAGTACCTTTCCTCACCAGAAGAACCATCCTGAAGAAGATCCTACAGACTCTCAACCCTGACAAAGAACATTGTGGACCAAAGGCAGTTGTTGGTGTGAGGACCAAGGGTCAAGCTCAGACCCGGCCCAGCAGGGTTGAACTCCAACATCCAGAGTTCATCCTTTTCATCTTTAATCTTGTCACATCCTGATAAACCAACCAAGGAGGATTTATAATGTCAGGAAGAATAGAGAGGACTTTTGGGGGTATTAGCCAGAAGCAGGAAGGGTTTGTAGTGAACCTCAAGAAACAGAAGCGTCCTCCTCACGGAAGACTTAGAGGGAAGTGGGAAGCGAGAGAATTAGTGATTAAGGCATCCTCAATCCTAAATGCTCCCTCCCTATCTCTTATTTATCAATAAACCTGTTAGTTTTTTACAACAATTGCTTGGAAGATTTAGTTGCAGCTGGCCCAGTATAGTAAGGCACAGACTTCTTTACTGCACTAAAAGGGAACTGAGGTATCATTCACACACCTCAGTGTACCCCACTATTTCTTTCCACTATTTCAATAGTACCTATCATGAATATTTCACTTTTACACATAATATCTATTCTGTTTCTCTCATTTGATCACAATCTCTGAGAGAAGAGATTGATTATATTCTCTATTCATTTTTCTGTCTATACTTCTTGGTCTGGCTCATGAAGTAACTTTATGAAGAGAATGATCCTCTCTTCTGGAAGTGACCTGACCTCATAATATTTTGTCTTTATTTTGAGAACTTTATTCTCATTTATATTGCATTCATCTGAGGACACGAATTAACTCTTCAACTAGAATATCAGCCTGTACCATATATCTTTATATACTCCCACAGGCACATTGTATTGAAGATATTATTTCAAGTGGGTATTCCTTCCATTTGTACATTGCCTGTATATAATATCATAGGAGCTTTTAGGATTTCAGCTGCATGGATGTAGCAGCCATGATGCCTGGTTACAGGACTACATAGCAGAGTTGATTCCAGACAACCCACTTAGAAAGATGGAAGATGGAGCATATATCTATTCTTTCTGTTACTATACTCATGGTGGATGCTTAAAGAAATATATGATGAATGAATGAATGAATCAAAAAAAAGCCATTTACTCAGTATTTACTATTCATTGAGCATTATGTTAAGCAATGGAGATACAAACACAAAGTTATGATGAAACCTGCCCTGCCTTTGAGAAGCTTATATTTTAATGGTGGAGAAACAACATGTAGAGGAGAATAACTACAAAGCAGTTGACAAATTTCAAAGATCTTTGCTATGCAGCATCTGGGTTGATGGCAAGGCCTTAGGATCATAGATTTAAAGCTGAAGGAACATTATAAATCATTTAGCTAAATGCATTTAGTTTTTCAGATAAGGAAATTGAGGCCCAAGAATTTTACGTGACTTTTAAAAATGCCAAACTAATATCAAATGGCAGATCCAGAGTTTGAACCTAGTTCTTCTAAATACATATTCAAAACTTTTTTAGAATTTGAATTTAAATCCTCTGACCACAAACCCAATGTGTTTTCCACTATACCATTATGTTCTCAGAATTTATTGAATAAGTAACTAGACATTCATGAAATTCTCATGAATTGAACATAAATCTCTGGTAGAAACCTAGTATGTAAAATTCTTTGGGACAAGTTAAAATAATTAAAGTGATTAATGTATACAATAAACATTTTATATTCTTAAGATATTTTAATATGCAATATTTCCCTGTTTTGCTATGAACATTTGTTTTCCATGATTTGGCATTTAGTTCCCATGATTTTGATGTATATTCTTTATTTTTTATCATAAAACCATAACACATTTTAAATTAAGAGTGCCTTTGACAAATAGTCTATTTTTCTAAGTCTAGCCTTGATTATAACCCATAGTTTGCTTATAATCCATAGTGGTTTGAAACAACTTACTTTCTAGGCCACTGAAACATTTTTATTTATATTATTTACATAATTGTTTAAAAAAACATGTCATATATTATAGTACATAGCTGTAATGCAGTATTCTTTTTCCATTTAAGAATTTGAATAATCCTTAAATGCATAGATTTTCATTCAATATGTTAATATTTTTATCATAGTTCATCATTCCCTCATTGAGACGTGACTTTCAGACGCAATGAAAGTAAATAAAAGCCCCAAAAATATTTTGAGTGGGTTATTTTCAAGCTTACAAAAATATCCAGAACTTAAAGACTCACATGAACTTCTGATAAAAATTTTGTTTTATCCTTAAAGGAAAAAAATGAGTTCCATTAACAGAAAAACTCTTTCCCTCCCTAATCTTTAGGACAAGTCTTCAGATTATTTTGCATGTGACAAAAAAAAAACCAAACCCAAATTGGTGTCCCTATTCTCACAATTTCAAGAAGCCTAAACCATTACCTACAACATCTTCTGTAATAGTCTACAAGCCTTTAAAGTTGCTCTTTAGGAGCAGGAAAGGAAAAAAAAGAAAAAATATATATAATTTTTGCATATTTCATTGTAATAATGTTCATTCTTTAAAATCAAAGTATTAAAAACATAAGAAAAGAGCAATGTAATATGCATGGCATCAAATCCAACACTATTGACTGAGAACTTACTTAAGATAGGGAATGCACCTCAATCTATTTTCAATTTGTCAAAATTAGTCATCCAGAATCAACCTAGTGTCATTGGAAGCACATTTCTGAAAAACTATTGCTCCCTTAAAATTAAATCATCGAAATTACTGCTTGCCCTGAGTAATTAACTAGCATGCTAGAGTTTAATACTAGAAGACAACATTTTTTTCTTAAGACACGTTAGGCACATGTAGTCTACAAACTGAATAATGGATTTTATTATCTTTTAACACCCCTTGTGATATATATGATTCTAGAACAGTGATGGCAAACCCATGGGCATGTGTAGCCATTTTTGATGACATGTGGCCGCATGCGGCTGCAGAAATAGAAGTATGGGGTTGTATACCAAGGATGAAACATTTGCTATAGTGTGGTGTAGACACTCTGTGCACTATAGATGACAATTCTACCTATATTAATTTACCTATTTTGGTTTATTAAATACAGTTACATATTACAATTATACATTTTTGTTATTTAAACTATAAATATTGTGAAATTATGTTTTTTTTTTCTTAAATTGACACACCACTGGAGTTAGGCTTGGTTTTTTTTGGCGAATTTTGAAACACCAAGCTCAAAAGGTTGCCTATCACTGCTCTAATAACTTCCTAAAGGCAGAAACCAGAAGTAAAAACTTTACAATGGAGTGAAAAAGAAAGAATATCACCAAGTGTAAGATCTTCTCTGTATGCCCCTCCAAGGGAAAGGAAGTAGAAAAACAAAGGAGACCCCCAAAAAATGATCATTGAAGGTTGAAGACATGAGTCAGTATAAAACCAGAATCAAACACTTTAACTTATAAAACAAGGACTTTCTGTGTAGACTAATATAGGTAGAATATGACCTGCATTCAAATTCTGCCTCAAATAATTAATGTCTATGTATTCATGAGCAAATCATTTAACCTCTGTCTCTGTTTTCCTCATAAGCAATTTAGAGAGAGGATAATAATAGCACCTACCTCACAGAGATGTTGTGAGAATCAAATGATATAATTAAATGTAAAATATTTTGGAAACCTTAATGTGATATGTAAACATTAGCTATTATTATAACTATTTCAGGTATGATTATTATTAGAATGCATATGTATATATTTACAAAATTGATTACATACATATCTATGTTTATATGAACAAATCATTTTGTTAACTGGCATTTGTCTGATTTACAAGAAAACTTCATGCACATATATATGACAGAACAGAGCTTATAATGGGGATTGAAAATAATGGAGTTGAAAAGATCACAACAACTTTCTCATTGTTTGCCCAGCCTTAAAACGAACAAACAAACAAACAAAAATAACTAAACCAAGCAGTTCCATAACCAAATTTGGAAGTCACAGTGTTAGGAGGATATCGTCAGATTTGAGACTCTTTCAATGACTTTAGGTCTTATGACATCTTAAACTCAACCTGTTGAACACTCAATTCACTATCTTTCCCTCTAAATGTTACTCTCTTCTAAACTTCCTATTTTTTGTCAAAGATATCACCATTCTTTTAGTGCGTCAGGTCCATGATCTTGGCATGATTCTGCACTTCTAACTCTATCACATCCCAAATAGCCAATCAGCCTCCAAAGCTCCATATTTCTACCTTCACCACAATTCTCACATCTGGCCCCTTCTCTCTATTAACATAGTTACCAACTTAGTTCATATATTCAATGCTTTTTATCTTTTTAAGAGCAACAACTTTCCCATTAGTCTCCCTGTGTAGTTTGTCATCCATCCTGAACCATCCTACATACAGCTGCCAAGATGATTTCCTTTAAGTGCAAATCTAAACACCTGACTCCTGGACTCATTCAATTTCAGTGTCTTCCTATTATTTCTAAGATAAAATGCAAATTCTTTGGTTTAGTATTTAAAGCCTTGAAAAATGTGACTACAACCTTTATGTTTCCAGCCCTGTGGAACATTTTGTCTCCCCCCCTCACATTTTGTGATCTGGCCAACTGGGCTTTTTCCTGTTCCTCCCTCATAGCACTCTATTTCCCATTTTCATGCCTTAGTTCTAATTATCCCCTATACCTCAAATGTGATGATACTTCCTTATACACAGAATACTTCTATTTTAAGATACAACTTAAGTATCCCTTTTATATGAAGTATCCCCCACCTTCTAATGTCCCCCAAACTATCTTAAATTTTGAAATTTTGTGTATTGATATTTTATTAACTTTATATTTGGTTGTTGCTCTCCAAACTATCTTATATTTTGATATTTTGTGTATTGATATTTTTATTAACTTTATATTTTCATTGTTTATATTTTATATCTGAAACAACTAGGTGTTGCTGTGATAGAGTAGCTATCTGGTCTCAGGCATTTACTAGCTATATGACTCTGTTTGCCTCAATTTCCTCATCTGTAAAATAAGCTGGAGAAGGAAATAGAAAAGTACTCTAGGATCTCTGCCAAGAAAGCCCCAAATGGGCTTTTGAAGATTTTGACATGACAGAAACAGAACAGCAAAGAACAACAATATATTTTATATATACCTTAGTCAGCCAACTTGCATTTATTAAGCACATAATATATGCTAGGAACTGTGGGGAAATGGAGAATTCAATCCAAGGAGTGCAGCTAATGAGAAATATTGTCTGGTTCTGTGATTCCTCTTTAATGGAGAGTTGGGGAGCTCTTTGCCGTACTCTCCAGTTCTAGAGGCAGATGGTTCTAAGAGTATTGAATAGGTGTGAGTACCAATGCTGATGAAATGTCAGAGAATGTTCTCTTTCTTGGTGAGGATGAGCTTTCCTGGGAGCATGATAATGGTGGTCCAATCAAAGAATTCAACTATCTGAAGAATTGAAGGAAGAGAAACTAAAAGTACTTCTTATTTTCATTGAACCAGCTTCCTGCTTTCCCTTCCTTCTCCTGTTTTCAGAGAAAAGTGACCTCTGGAACTAATCATAGCAAAACATCAAGTCCTTTCACCTATGGATTAACAATATGGTTGGGAGCAGACCCCAGAGCCCCTTTGTGGTGAATTGGAACCAAGAATGGTAACTCTTGCTAGTACCTTGCAATTAAGGCTTATGGGATTAAAAGACTTCCCCAGGAGCTATTAGCAAGAGTTTGTCTTAGAATGCTTCTACTAAAATGAATTCAGGGCTCGTTTTCTTATCACATGCTTTGTGCTAGCCCTGCACTACACATACAGACCCAAGTCTGTAGTGGAAAACAAAAGCATCAAGTCTCTATCCCCACATTCTATATGTTTTTGAAAATGCAATTCAATTCAGTATTTATTAAGGACTTATAGTACTTCATTTGCTTCAGCACTGGGAGATACAGAGATTTGCTGATGTGTCTGCTAATGATGACAATGACCCACATTTATATAGTGCTTTAAGATTTATAAATCATTTTTACGATGTTTCTTTTGACCCTCACAATAACCTTGTGAGGTAGAAATGAAGGAAAGAAGAAAGGAAGGAGAATGCTTAGAAGAATGATTCTTATCTGAGGTTTCTGATCTTTGAATATAATGCTGATGTATGTCTTTAGTTTATGATACACATCTTAGAACCCAATACTCGCTTAGCTATATGACATTACTCTATTCCTTTCACTTCTTAAGATGTAAATATATTCATCTGTGGAATGAAAAGGTCACACTAAATGATCTCCAAGATCCTATGATTCTATGCTTTCCCAGCAAAACCACTGTTATTCAGAAGAAACAAGAGGGAGGAGGACTGGCCCAATTCCATGAAAAGAGTGATCTGTAGAATTGTTTTTTTTTTAATTCAGTTTTTATTATTTTCAAGTATTATACATGTAAACTGAGATATAAAAATAGAAACTAATAAGTTAAATAATCTAATGAGAGCAATTTACAATAGCAAAATTACAATTATGTAACGATGTATCCAAATATACAAGTCCTTTAGCTTCTCCAATTGTCGGCGAATGAGACCTGCAATTACTAACTATTACTACAGTCAGCTGGAATAAAGCTTCTGGCTTCACTTTAAAAAATGCTAATTTCATGTTGTTGCAACTTAATTCTTCTCTTTGGGTATGGGTTTGGGGCACCTACCTAAGCTGCCACCACATGCAATTCACATCACCATGAAATCATATCTTTCCAAAACTTCAAGGCTCAGCTTAGATGCTACCTTGAGTCTCCCCTGGTTTCTTCCTATACCGTTAGCTCCAACCAAAAAATAAGCTCTTTGTCCTCAAATATTTGATGTTTCTTTGTGTTTATTTATTTATTATACTGATATTCCAACTCTTTGCTACTTATTAGACATGTATATGGCAAGTCACTACACTTTGAGAAGATCTCAGTTTCCTTATTTGTAAATTAAGGGGGCCAGATTAGATGAGGTATGATGTGTCATCCAGCTTGAATATTCTATGATAGTAAAACTGTACTAAAGTTCATGAAATCTCTACCTCATTCCTCAATCATATTGTAATAGACTTGAAAATAATGGGAAAGGTCATGCAGGATTTGAGAAGGAAAAATGTTATCTCAATTAAAAAAAAAGAAGATAATGGAGTCTGCAAACTATTTGTTGGTAAGCTTGACCTTAATTCCTGGAAAAATTCTGTGTGCTTTATTAAAGAGATGATTATTTAATATCTAAAAAGAGTAATAATGCAAAAAAAAGATTAACCAAATTGTCATCAAGAAAATCATGCCAGGCTGACCTCATTTTCTCCTTTGATAGGTTTAGTAGACTGACTCTCTCTCCTCTCTCTCTCTCTCTCTCTCTCTCTCTCTCTATATATATATATATATACCCAAAATTTTGATTCTTTTTTATGGAAAGGATAGATTGTGCTGATAAATTTCAATTGATATTTAACTGGATAAATAGTTGCAAATAAAAAATAGTCCTTAATAGTCAAATGTCTGTTTGGAAGAGATAGTGGAGTGTTCTAGAGAGTAGTGTTTATACCTGCACTATTGAGCATTCTAATCAATCACTTGGATGAATCCATAGATACCATGCATGGTCAGTTTGTACATGATAGAAATGAGAGAAATAGCTAGCATGTTGATGACTAAGCCAGGCTACAAAAAGATCTCAGGGAGCCAACTTATAAATTCTTCAAGGGAAGTAACTTTTAATATTTAATTTTTATATATCCAGTGCCAACAACAATGTCTAATACATAAATAGATTTCTGAACCCCAAACTTGAAGGTAACTTAAAGGAATAATTATGTTTTAAGCCATCAATTTTATTTTATTTTATTTTATTTTAATTTTTGTAAATTACTTATTTTTAACCAATTGTGTGTAATGACAAAGGTCAGCATAAGTTTTCTGAAGTCATGTGATCCAAATTGTCTCCCTTTCTCCCTTCACTTCCCCCTCCCACAGCTGTCAAGCAATACAATCTGAATTCATGTATTATCATGAAAAACATATTTCCATATTATTCATTTTTGTAAGTGAATAATCATATAAAACCAAAACCCCCAAACAAAAACCTAAATATGCATGTGAAAGATCATATGCTTTCATCTGCATTCCAACTGCAACAGTTCCCTCAGAGTAGTCCTGGGTCATTTTATTGCTGAGAGTAGTTAAATCTATCAGTTGGTCATTCTATGTACAATGTTCTCTTGGTTCTCTTGGTTCTGCTTATTTCACTCTGCATCAGTTCATGTAGGTTTTCCCAGCTTTTTCTGAAATCATCCTATTAATCATTTCTTATATCACAATAGTATTCGATCACTATAATAAATCACGATTTGTTCAGTTTTTCCCCAAATGATGGAAATTACCTCAATTTTTAATTCTTTGCCACTACAAAAAAGGGCTGTTGTAAATATGTTTATGCAAGTAAATCATTTCTCCTTTTTTGGATCTTTTTGGAATATACACCAAGTATTACAGAATCAGAGGACATGCACACTTTTACAGCCCTTTGGGTATAGTTCCAAATTCCCCTTCAGAGTGGTTGCATCACTTCATAATTCCACCAACCATAAGTGCATTATTGCCCCAATTTTTCAAAATCTTTTCCATCATTAATCCCTTTCCTTTACTATCATATTGGCCAATCTGATAGGTGTGAGGTGGTACTGCAAAGTTGTTTTAATTTGCATTTCTCAAATCAAAAGGGATTTAGAACATTTTTTCAAATGATTATTGTTGATATGCTACCAGTTTTTAAAAGGCACTTATTTTAAATTGGATTAGCCATAATACTGGTAGAGGAGAAGGCCATATATTGACAATTAAAAGAAGTTCCTACAAAATGTAATTCAGACTCTCTAAGTTAGTTAGCAGAATTATGTAGTGAGGCACTGAGAGCTCAAGAAGAGATTTGTCAAGTCAAAAAACCAGAGTGATCCCATACATTTCTATGAAGTCCTTTTGTGTGTGTGGGGAGAGAGAAGACAGACAGACAGACAGACAGACACATACAGAGACAGAGGCAGAAAAACAGAGGCAGAGGCAGACAGACTGAGAGAGTCAATGTACATCTGTGGTTAATTTAATTTTAAGCTGTTTGTTCAGGAGTTCCCCATGTTCTTAGATCTCAAAATGCAGTAAGAATAAACAACAACAACAACAACAACAACAACAAAATTATAAAAGTACAATCAGCAAATAAAGAAAATTTAGAAAGGATAGGAAACTAGAGTAACCAAAGCCAGTTTGCCAAACCCAGGTTAAGTAGAAGAGGGTTAGATATTGGAGAGTTAAGAATTTACAAGATTTCAGCATAGCAACAGATTCTTTCCAAATGGATCATTCCTTAAGTAATCCTTCAGGAACAAATTGCTCACAATTATATTCAGGTTGGGATAACAGCACTCTTCTTTTTCAATTGGCTTTGCATCTCTGCTCTCTGGGACTCCAAAGTTCCTGGGCTTATCTCGTCCCAAGAGGATCTCACCTCTTATATTCCTCTAGTCCAGGGGTTGGCAACCTTTTTGGCCGTGAGAGCCATAAATGCCACATTTTTAAAAATGTAATTTAGTGAGAGCAGTACAGTGCTCACAGTGTGCACTCCTGTAACAGCACCTGAAAAAAAATTGACTTTATGGCTCCTGCAGAAAGAGCCATATCTGGCCCTCAAAAGAGCCAGATACGGCTCAAGAGCCACACGTTGCTGACCCCTGGTCTAGTCTCTTCTTCTAATTGAGAAAATCAACACTTACTCTCAGCAGTGACTCCCTTGCTGATGAGACTACACCTTAGACCACTAGGCTATCTACTATTCTACATTGCTTTATATGCTTTAAGTTTCTTATGTTTTGCAGAGGGAAAAAAGAAATATATATATATATATACATATATATATGTATATATATATATATATTCAAACTTTGCTTCAATCACAGACCCAGTGACTACAAATTATAAAAAGGTGGAGGAGGAAATAATTAAAAAAGTTTCCTTGTATATAGCATATATCTTTTGCCTTGGAGAGCAAAATTCTTTTTTTGTTATATACTTCACCTTTTTTGGTGCTAAGTCAGTGCCAACATCCCAATTTAAAAAAAAAAAAGCAACTAGCAAACTAGAGGAATTCAATAACATGTCTTTAGATATAAACAAGTTGGAAGGAGGGACAGGATTAAGACATATCCAATTCTAAACCTATGAAGTTAGATGAATTTTGTTCCTCTGGAATTCTTTCCTTTAGAACATGTTATTTAAGCACTCGATACAAACATCAGACTATATTGATTTGTAAGGGCATTGTTAAGCTTTTTTCCCCTTCACTTGAAATCATTATGGGAGTCAAAGAAATTTCAAGTCAAGTGCTTAGGAAATGTGAAGTCATTTATCAAGTACAGAGGGGAAACCAAACAAACATGAAGTTAAACTACTAAAGGTGCTACAAAAGTAATCTATGCACATTCCAAAAAAGCACATTTCTATTTATGACTAGGGACACCATGCTGAGCTCTCCTTTTCCACTTACAGTTTTCTGAACTAGAGAGGAAATGGCCCTATTGTACTTAGTGTTAGTAAGATCACATCTGGAATATATTTTAAAAATAAACATACATATATGCATACATATATAAATATAATACACATATATACACGCATGCATCTATATATGCATTTATAAATGTGTATATATCACATGTGTATAATATGCATATACATGCATGTGTACATATATCACAAATATGCATACATAAAAATTAAAATATATACTTGTAGATTTAGAAACACATATATATATATGAACATAATATATACATAGATAATATATAAAATTAGAACCAATAAATTGAAGGGAAGCACTAGCATCAAGGGGATCAGGAAATGTTTCTTATAGAAGGTAAAATTTAGTTTTGATTTAAAGGAAGCCAGGAAGCCAAGAGTAGATGAGGAAGCATATCTCTGACTTGGAGAACAGTCATGAAAATGTTCAGCTTTAGAGAGTAGATGGTATTTCCCAGGAAAAAGAAAAAGGCCAATGCCACTGGGTAGAAGAATATGTAGAAAATAGTAATATATAAGAAAAATGGAAAGATAAGAGGGGTGCAAGTTGTGAAAGGCTTTGAACACCAAACAAAGGATTTTATATTTTATCATGAAGATGATAAAGATCCATTGGAATTTATTAATGAGGGAAAATGACATAGTTATATCTGCACTTTCGGATTCATTTGACAGCAGAGTTGAAGGATAGACTGGAGTGGGAAAGTATTTGTGCTAGGGAGAACAAGCTTCCAATGTCTCTGCAACAGTAGGAGATGCAAGTTTGAAGGTCAGCAATGATTTCTGAATAAGTAGATGTGAGAATCATCAATATTAAGAAAATTATTAAATGTTTGGGAAAGATAAGATAGCCCAGGGAAATACTAAAAAGGGATGATGGATGGCCCAAGATAGACACCTGGGGCATATCCACTTTTAGCAAATATGACCTGGATAAAATTCTGGCAAGAAGAATTTTAATGCCAGATTACCCAAGTTCAAAACTCTATCCATTGTACCATCTAGCTGCCTTCCTAGTCATCAAAAACAGTATTTGTTTCATTTTCACCTCTGAATTCCCAGTATCTGGTACCAAATAGTCATTTAACAAATGCCTTTTAAGTGATTAACTGATTGATTGATTGAATAAGTGACATGATAGCCATCTTCATATATTCAAAAGGTTGTCAAATCAAAGAATATTTTGACTTATTCACTATAGAACCAATATCAATGATTTTTGGAGGTAGATTTTAGCTCAATAAGAACATATCATAATTAGGATTTCTGAAAATGGAATGCCACAAAAGGAAATGAACTCTATAACTGGAAATATTTTCATGGGGCTATCTGTTAAATGTCAGAGTTAGGATTTGGTTGTAGGTCTCCTGGTACTGGTTTCACATTTCTTTCTGCTGTTGCATTTATTTCTTTCCATGTCCATGCCTTCTGTCTCTGACATTCTATCCTAACCTTCAGTAACTCCTGTTATATTTTCTATAAAATCTACTCTTTTGGTTACCTTTCAATATCCTTCATAATGAAATTTCTTTCTGATAATAACATTTATGCTGTTTATTTTTCATTACTATTATAGCTCACATTTTTTTTTTGATATCTAAGTCCTACAAAGTATTTTCCACGTATTATCTTGTATGATCCTCAATAGCAGTTTTGTCGGGTAGGTGTCACTATTATTTCATTTTATAGTTATGGAAATAATGCTAGGGTAAGTGACTCACTCAGGGTTACTGAGTAAGCATTTAAGGTAGAATTCAAAAACTGGACACCTGACTCCAATTCAACCCATAATAATAGCACAATGCCAAATTTCTTTTTTTTTAAAAAATTATTTATTTATTTAGAATCTTTATCCATGGTTCCATGATTCATGATTTTTCCCATCCCTCTTCCCTCCCCACTCCCAGAGCTGACAAGCAATTCCACTGGATTATACCCAAATTTATTTTCTGCATATCCCTAATAAATACTTTCTTCTTAGATTGGTCTCTCACATTTCAGTGTACATGTCAGCATTTATTTTTCTGTACATTTCCTAATTCTATTCCTCCTATACAGAAATCATTCTTTTCCTTCTAATATCAATTAAAGTATGTTTGTAAAGTTATTTGTAACCACAAATCAAACTTTGAGCACAAAGCATTATTATTTATTTTTCTTTAAAAAAAAATAGCTCTTGACTATTCTAGTATACGTTTTTATCTTAGTTTTTGAACTTTTGTTTCTCTTTTTTTTTTTAAACCCTTAACATCTCTTTTAGAATCACTACTGTATATTGGTTCTAAGATATAAAGAGTGTTAAGGGCTAGACAATAGGGGCTGACTGACTTGCCTGGGGTCACACAGCTAGGAAGTGTCCCAGGTCAGATTTGAACCTAGACTTCCCATCTCTAGGCCTGAATTTCAATCCACTGAGTCACCCAGCTGCCCCCAACTTCTGTTTTTCTCAAAAGGACTAGATTACTGTGTTCTAGACTTAACTGTCTCCTTATTTTTTTCTTCTTGGTTAGTTTTATTTCCCTAGCTAAATAGTAAGTACATGAGGAGATACCAAGTTTTCAATTATAATCTTAATTCCCTAACGTCCTGATCACATAGTAAATAATAAATACTTATTTAATCATTTCTTTGTGTAAGGATCCATGGTATAATGGTTGATCTAGATTTTTTTAAAACTTGAGTTCAAACTATAGCTCTGTCACTTCTGTGTGACTTTGACCAAGACACTAATGCTCTCTTTCTGAACTTTCTGCTCTTTATGATGAGCAGGGGAGACTTGGATAACTTCCAAGATGCTTTCCCACTCCCCATACTGTAATCATTTTTGATTATTGGTCCTATCTTGGCTTTTTCACTTGGAGAAAACAGTCCCTTTTTGGTAGCTCTTTGAACATGGTAGGAAATCACATAATTTCTACTTTGAGAGAAATACTTCTGTCATAATTCAATTAGTAATAATATATACTGATATAAAATAAAATATATTTACACTTCTGCTGAGACAAAAACAACACAGAAAATATGAGTGTTAATGTATTAGAGTAGACAAAAGAAAAGTTTTATCAATAATGATAAGGATGAGAGCAAGACCTTAGATCTAAGATGAATGATAGCTTTTGTCATATACCTACTGCTCATCTAGTCAGTCAAAAAGCACATATTAAATGCTTATTGTATTCCTAGAAAGTGCTGGTTTTACAAAAAAGAAGGCAAAAATAGTCCCTGCTTTCACAGAGATAATGGTGAAAGTAGTAAAGTAGTCATTCAAGCTTTTGTCAAGTACTAAGTGTAATATGAACTGTAACATGAATTATCAAGAATTAGCCTTTATTTTAAAATAAAGGTAACACTTTTCTGTAGCAGAACTTTGTTGATGATAATATACTTTTATGATTTTTTGTTCAGTCTTCACATTCACCATATGAGGTAGGCATTTTTATTCTCATTTCACAAGTGAGGAAAGGAAGACTCCAGTTAAGTGTTTGACCCCCAGGCATATAGCTAGGAAAATGACAGAGGTGGGAACAGTAAAGATTTTTTTTTACTCCAAGGTTAGCAGTGCTGTTTCTATTCTGTTATCTGTCTTTGAAAATAACCCCGAACTCAAAAGTACAATCACCCACAGACTGGTATTTGATATTTTGAGTGCCATGGTACCAACTAAACTGCATTCCATTAAAAACATCCACCAATTGCAATAGGACAACTGCTAGTGATATGGACCTTGGGATATTTATTTTCAACTTCAGGCAAGCTTTTAGGGCCCAGTTGATTGTCTGCAACTTGGAGTATATCAAATATCCTTTGCATGATAGTCACCCAACTACATGCTCTGCGTAGCTCTATGTATTTTCTCCATTCAGAGGGTTCATTAACTGACCAAAGTCTTAGCCTGCAAATAGTTATTGAATACATCTGTAGGAGGGGTTGGAAGTATGCAAAACTATGGAGAATTACAAATGAAGTAGAAGGAATGGATACTGGTTTCAGATTTATAAACTTTTAAAGTTCAAAGGGATACTCATTTCCCATCTGATGTTCAGATCCTCTCTTAAAAAGCTCCTTCTTCCCTCCCCACATTATTCATCCAGCCCTTGAATGATGAGTGCTCTAGCCAGGTTGGAGAGACAATACTAACACATATGAAATAGCAGAAACTATCATGATTTAAAAAGAAAGGCTACTGCTCCCCTCACTTCATGTTTTGTTCTTTATGTTGAAAGAGGAGGAACTAAGAAATACAATGTCAGATGAAAGGTTTTGTTAGCCTAGCCTGAGGTCTTTTGAAATCACTGGCTACTTCTCTAGACAATCAGAACAATTTACATTAGATTCTTTGGTTCTTCCCATTGGTTTTAAATCCAAGTTCTGCAACCCATGACCAGTGTGAACTGTGGACAATTCATTGACCTTCTGAGATCCCTTTTAACACTGAATATTAAATCCCTCAATCCTTTCATCAGCTCATGTTAACTTGTTTGTGTTATAGCTGGCATTTGGAAAACTGAGGATATAATCCATTGTTACATGGTAACTAAGCTCTATAGTATAATAATTCTGTAAGATATTGGAGAAGGAGTATATCAATGAGCACTAGAAGAGTCAGCAACAAATGATCATGATGGAATATTACCATGCCATAAGAAAAGGCAAACAGGTTAATTAAAAAATAAAAACAAAAAAAATCATGGAAAGACCCATGTTAAGTTATGAAGAATGAAATATGGAGAATCAAGAGAACGTTATCTACAGCAACAGAAATATTATTTGAATACTGATTTGTATATATCCAGCTACAGAGAAAGAACTGATGAATAGAAATAAGCAAGGTTAGTTTTAGATATACACATATCTTTTTTGTTAAATGATGCTTTCTCTAATAGGAGGATAGGAGGGAAGAAGCTACCTGAGTATTTAAGTGTAACAAATAAATTAATAAATAAATTTTAATTTTAAAAAGAGTCACTGACAACATTGTGGATGTGGAGTATAAGAATATGAGTTCAAATTCTAACTCTGACACTTATCATCTGTGTCATTTTGGAAAATTATCGCTAAAATTAAGTTTCTTTTTCTATGAAATGAGTTGAAAGAGAGAATCCCTGAGGTCCTCTCTAGCCCTGTCATTTATGTGAAATAAGTCTTGAGGTAGACCTTAAAGACAGGTAGTATTTGTAGAGACCAGAGACTAGAGACTAGAGAAATGGACCACTATACTTTATTTCATGTGGAGAGAAAAATATGAGTTAGATGTAGGTGAGGTATGATGGAATCAGCTGGACCTGCTCCTGAAAGCCAGTTATTAAATTTTTAATGTTAGCATTTTCACCTGGGAAATTAATAAACTATACAAATCAGGCTGTGATTCATTGTTTTTTTTATGTTTTAAAGATAAGGAAGCAATGTAGAAAACACTAATGATGCGTATTAAACTTAGAAAGTAGGTTTCTATGGGGAAATCTGGTTGTTGAACATATACCAGAACACCCCTGGATGTCAGAACAATCATGTGTACTTAGGGGCCAATGAAAAAAATCAGCATGAATACTAGTCATACTTTTTGAAGGAAGGGTGGAAAAAAGGCCATAAGTTAAAAAGGACCAAACTATGAAGCCAAGAAAGTCTTGATTGTAATTGAACGGGATATAACAGAGGAAAGTTATAGCTTCCTGTTCTGTTTTGATGAGGATTACTTTTAAAGTCTGTCACCCAACTCTTAGACGTGGATCCAAATAGCTGTAGCATGTGTAGTGGTCACATCCCAGTAAAATTGTCTTTGAAGATGGATTAAACAAGGTCAAAGGTAGCTGTTAGACCTCAAACTCTTCAGTGACTTAAGGGAATATCTATCCCAAGCATATAAAGGCTTCCCCTAGAGCAGGGGTCGGCAACCTTTTTGGCTGTGAGAGCCATAAACACCACATTTTTTAAAATGTAATTTCGTGAGAGCCGTACAGTGCTCACAGTGCCGCTCCTGTAACAGCACCTGAAAAAAATTGACTTTATGGCTCCTGCAGAAAGAGCCATACGTTGCAGACCCCTGCCCTAGCAGAATGGGAGAATGAGAACAATTTTTCCAATGGCCATGAAGAAAGCTCTAAGTGGCACTGTGGAACACACAGAGTTTGGTCAAACATCAAAGACATTAAGGTAATCCATTACATCTCCAGCCATCACTAGTTGTCCTGATTTTTGTCTTGTCAGTGTTGGGAGGAAGATTAATTAGTGATAGCATTGGACCTAGCGGGAAGGGCTGGAGGATTCCAAGATGGAATGAAGGAGCAGGAAGTAGGGCTTGTACTCTGAGAGAGACTCCATTAGTGGTTGGCACAAACTGTTGCTAGCCCTGGGAGATCTCAGACCTGCATCCTGATTCCCTGGGATCCTGAGTGGTGGTGGCTTTCAGCAAGTGGACAAGATCTGCAGAGCTGCACCAAGTGGAAGAGGGGTTTGGGATCTGGTGGACAGAATCTCAAGCACACTCTCTCTACTTGGGTACCTTGGACCACCTTGGCTTTTGGCATCCTGAGATCATCTTTGTATTACTGTAAGAACCCTCAAAGCCACTATCACTAATTAATCTTCCTCACAACATCACTGAATGTGGATGACTCTGCAAGGGAGAATAGGACTGACAATTTTGTGCAACTTTGCCTCACTTAAATCCAGTTCACTCACCAATTAAGATACCACCCTTTTATGTAATTGGACCTCTCTAAAACAATGGGAAAACTATCTAGATTAACTTTAAAGTAATTGAATCTGAAGGTTTAAGATATTCTAAAATATACTTCACTATGTCTCCCCTGCCAAAGTCACTCTTAAAGTTTAATCTGACTATTAGCATTTTCTTTCTTACTTCCTTCACTCTAGATCATCATATAAAACACTAGAAGATCACACCCGGACAGACAACCCAGTGACTGTTAATGTGACAATATACAGGTTTTTATAGATAGATTGTCTTTTAGAGCTCATCCAATCCAATCTCCTAATTTTATAGATAATGAAAAGAAGACCCAGATAGATGAAATGACTTGCTTATGTTCAAATAGCTTATTAATGACATAACTAAGACTTGAATGTATACCTCTTTATTCTTGGGCTGCTACTACACACACTGCCTCCTGCTTATTTCAGAAAGTTTGGGGGTCTTAGAATTGTTTTTTGACATTAGACAAAGTGAAAACCTCAGCTAAAAGGTCATTTGAAATGGCAAGTCAAAAGATGACTCGAACTTTCAATTTAAACAGTTCGTTAAGGGCTGATGAGCATTTACAAAAGAGGGCAAGTGACCCAAGGAGTAAATATAATTGAACTACTGCCCAGAGATAAGAATAAAAACTCTTGTTGGGCTGTTCATTTCAGAGGGAGCACTGTATTTCTCTTACTATCATGTCATTTACTTCTATGATTGTTAAGTTCTGAAAGTCAATACTATTTCCCCCCAAAGCCTAACAACAAATCAATGTATTTTTAAGGGATACTTGAACGGAAAAATAGTAAATTCAAGAATAAGTAAGGCATATTTAAAATATGTTATTTTATGATGAACATATATTTTATAAATAGGTCATATTTATGTTTTATTTTTCTCAATATATAAAGCACCTTCTTTACAAAAACTCTGGATCTATTCTCATCTGTCATATTGTAAAAACAAAAACTAAGGCTCATAGAAACTATTTTGTTGACATAGTCCTATTTCACCTTCTAACTCTTTTCCTCACTGCTCTCTCCAAATATGATTAACATCCATTAAACTGATTTTATGTCCCCCAAATGTATATTACAATTATTCCTACACTGATGACTCCTTCCATATTGAGCTTGTAAAGAACCAGAAGGAATGTGTCCAATTTAAAAATAATTTTAAAAATAATAAAAATAAGACACTGTTGATAATGTATATACATCTTAGTGTAATGACCAATATCTTTTATATATTGGAAGTATATGTAATAGCATTTGTAACTTGAAATTCCCTAGACTACTTCTTCAGGAGGAGCATTCAACTATCACTTGTCCAAAATTACAGAGCTTTTGAGAGTTAGAGCCAGGGGGCAAACCCAGGTCATCCAACTCTCAGTTCTTTCAATTAGCAAGATCCTTCCACTCACTGGATTTTACCAACTTCCCTAAAGAATTTCAAAATATGATCTCTATTTTTCTATATTCCTATCCTTGAATATAGGATTATAAGATCAAGGATATGGAGTTGGGAGGAATTTGAACCAAATGTTACAACATATATATTTTATACAATATATTTTGATCATTGCACTAATATAATATATAAATGTGTGTAGACATACACATATTTACTTTTATCAGTGTTTTATTTTTATCATTATTTTAAAATTAGAGATTTTCCTCCAATAAATTTTTTGATTAAAGATAAACTATTGAATAATGATCACAATCAGGAGGAAAACTTAGTGAATGTACTCTCATCCTAGAATAATTGATTCTTATAGCTGTAGGACATCTAATCCAGAGATGATCAAATATATATCTTCACTTTATAGATGAGAATCCTGAAGCCCAGTATTTAAATTAGTTCATATTGTTGTACAAGGTTGTTATAAAAATCAAATGAAATTAAATATATAAAGGGCATTGTAAACCTTAAAGTATAATTTAAAGTTTGTCATTGATATCATCATCACCACCACCACAAACAACAGCATCACCATCATCATACTTTATCATAGTTAGATAGTTGAAAAGTCAGACTTAGAGCCTTTTCTCAACATTTTAGTTCACATTTTTATATAATATTTCTTTTTCCTTGTACTTCTAAAATAAAAGATTTTATAATATTCTGTCTTTTTTATAACCATTAGTAAGATAACATGTTTTTATTTCCATGAAAAATGTATGAATTTCTCAATGAAGAAACAAAGCTTATACAACTCTTTTAAATTCTTCCAATTAAATACAAGAGTTCATTTAATGACTAAATTAGGCTCAAAAATAGATGTATATACTCCTGGGGTCTGAACCAACATTAGAGAGTAGAGATAGTATTCACTTGAGCTGTCTCAACTTTTCACTCTAAACAACTTTAACATAATACCTCAAATTGAATTCTGGAGTGGCATATCAAAAAAAAAATTAGAGTGAGAAATTCTTATAGTCCAAAATAATACAGGAAACAGAAAAGAGAGCTGCAGTGATAGAGGCTGATCTAAAGCCCAAATGGAAGAAATATCAATGGTAGGGCCAGGTGATATCAACAGAAGCAATAGCAGTTTGAGGAACTCTCAAGCAAAATGGAATAAAGAAGACTGATAACTCATCAGAAAGAGGTTACAAGAGACCACTGTGCTAGCAATGGAGAGAAGAACAGATGCTATTTAGTAGTTCTATTGCTTATACCCACTTCTAGGTCCAATTTAAAGGCAGAGAGGAACACTTGCATTTCATTTCATTCTGAGGAGCAGTATCAATTACAATCAAAAGATCAGGGACTCGGGGTCAGCTGGGTAGCTCAGTGAACTGAGAACCAGGCCTAGAGATGGGAGGTCCTAGGTTCAAATCTGGCCTCGGACACTTCCCAGCTGTGTGACCCTGGGCAAGTCACTTGACCCCCATTGCCTACCCTTACCACTCTTCTGCCTTGGAGCCAATACACAGTATTGACTTCAAGATGGAAAGTAAGGGTTTAAAAAAAAAAAAAGATCAGGGACCCTTCCTAAATAAGGAACACAATGCAAACCAGAAGAGCAGTTACTATACATCTCCCTAAATCACTCTACTTTAGAAGCATAAAAAAAACTATTAATCACCCAATACTAGCTTAGAAAATAGTGGTTCAAAAAAACCTGATGCTTCAGACAGGACTCCTATTCCTCTAAGCTAAGAACAGAATCCAATTTTAATATAAAGTTAAAAGTCAAGAAATAGGGTGGAAACATGAGCAAAAAACAGAAGAAGACAACCAGGTTAAAGTACCTGCAAACAAAGCCTCAAAAAGAAATGTGATTTGGACATAAGCCCAACAATAATTCTCTTTTAAAAAACCCTTAACTTCTGTGTATTGGCTCCTAGGTGAAAGAGTGGTAAGGGTGGGCAGTGGGGGTCAAGTGACTTGCCCAGGGTCACACAGCTGGGAAGTGTCTGAGGCTGGATTTGAACCTAGAACCTCCTGTCTCTAGGCCTGACTTCTCAATCCACTGATCTACCCAGCTGCCCCCTCAACAATAATTCTTGAAGAGCTAAAAATTATTCATGAAAATCAAATAAGAGAAAAAAATAAAGAAATGAGATTACTAGTAGGGAATTATGAAAAGATAATTAACAACTTGGCAATAGAGGCACAAAAAATACGAAAGAAAATAATCCTCAGAAAGAAGTTTTGGCCAAATGGAAAGAAAGGTACAAAAGTTTACTGAAGAAAATAATCTCTTAAAAACTAAAATTAGATGAGTAGAAATTAATTACTTAATGAGACATCAAGAAACAAACAATACCAAAAGAATGAAAAATTGGAAACCATTGTAAAATATCTTATACAATCAAAGTCAAAAGAATGAAAAATTAGAAGAAATATAAAATATCTCATTGGAAAAATAATTGACCTAGAATATAGATTGAGAAAAGATGTTTTAAGAATTATTGGACTAACCAACAACCATGAGCAAAGAATGATCCTAGAAATTTCAAAATATATACAAGAAAAGTACACTGATATCTTAGTATGAGAGGATAAAATAGATGATGAAAGAATCCACCAATTTCCATCAAAGGGATCCAAAAATAAAAATTGCCAGAAATAATATAGCTAAATTCCAGAATTCCCAGTAATACTACCAGTAAAAAATATTCCAAGTAGTCAGAAAGAAGCCATTCAAATACAATGAAGGTATAGTCAAGATCACAGAAATCAATAGCTATCAGATTAGAGTAGTAGAGGGTTTCGAATTTGATATCTAGAAGCAAAAGATCAGGGATTAAAACCAAGAATTATCTATCCAGAAAAGACTGAATTTAATACTTTAAGGGAAAATGAATATTTAATGAAAGCACTTTCAAACATTCCTACTGAAAAGCCAAGAGTTTAATAGAACATTTGACTTTCAAATATAAGACTCATGAGAACCACCAAAAGGTAACATGAAAGAGAATTCATAAGAGACTCAATATGGTTAGAGTGTTTATCTTTAAATATAGGAAGATGATATATGTAAATTCCAAGTATATTATTATTAGGGTAGTTAGAAGGATTTTACATAGAATAAAGGAATGGGTTGATTATGTTGTTGTGATGTAAAAAAAAAAGATAGTTGAGAAAGAACGATGCCCTGAGAGAAAGTGGAAGGGATAGGAAGAATGAGGAAAATAATCCTCCATAAAAGAGGCACATAAGGAAGAATTTTTTACACTGCAGGGAAAATGGGGTAAGGGACAAGCAATGCTTCATCTTCATTACTCACTTTTAGATTTGTTCTGAGGAAATATATATTCCCCAGAACAAATATAAAAACATATATATATACAAACATATATGTATAAATATATACGCAGACATATACATGTTTATATATGTATATCTATACTTATACAGTGTGTACATAGATAGATAGATAGATAGATAGATAGATAGATAGATAGATAGACAAACATAGATAAATACACTCAATTGAAATCTATCTTACCCAGTAGGGAAGTAGGAGAGGAAAGGGATAATAGAAAGAAGTGGGAGTAATAAAAAGAATGGTAAATAAAGAAAGCAGTACTGAGAAATATAACAGACTTAAATGAGGGCCAGGATAAAAAGAAAGAGAAGGATAAATAAAAAGAAAAAATGGAAGAAAATGAAATTAGTACCTATAACCATGATTATGAATGAGATGAACTCATTCGTAAAGTGAAATGAATTGCAAAATGTTTTAGAAATCAGAGTCCATCAATAAGTTGTTTAGAAAAAAACGTACTTGGAACTTAGTCTTCTAAAGAATTAAAATAATGGACTGGAGCAGAATCTATTATGCTTCTGCTGAAAAATAAAGGCAAGGGCAAAAATCAGATCTCAGAAAGAAAAAAGCAAAAGTAGACTCAAACAAAATGAAAAAGCCAGGAAACTACATCTTACTAAAACAAATCAGACACAATGAAGTAGTAGCAATATAAAAAAAATACTGCATCAAATCTTATCTAGATTCTTAAAGGAAAAGTTAAATGAAGTATAAGAGGAAATAGATTATAAATCCCTACTATTAGGGGACCTCGACTATCCTTTCTCAGAGCTAGGTAAACCTAACCATAAATATATATAATAAAGAAGTAAAAGAGATGAATAGAATCTTAGAAATGTTGGATATGATAGACCTTTGGACCAAACAGAATAGGAACAGAAAGGATTATACCTTTTCTCAGCTATATTTGATACTTTCACAAGAACTGACTATGTATCAGGGCATGCAAACCTCAAAACCAAATGCAGAAAATCATAAATACTAAATGTACCTTTTTCAGACCATAATGCAATAAAAAATACATTTTAAAAAGGGCCTGGAAGCATAGATTAAAAGTTATTTCAAAACTAAATAAACTAATTCTAAAGAATGAGTGGATCAATGAACAAATCATGAACACAATCAATAATTCCTTTCAAGAGAGTAACACTGAGACAACATTCCAAAATTTACAGAATAAAACCAAAGCAGTACTTAGCAGAAAATGTATACCTCTAACAATGTACATATTAAAAAAGAAAAGGAGTAAATTGATGAACAAAGAATGCAACTAAAAAATAGAGTTGATATAAAATTCTACTTGCCTAGTTCTACCATTTAATATATGTATATATAATCTTTCTCCATTCATATTCAATCCATCATCTTTCCATTTATCATCTATCCATCTATTTATTTTTGTATCCATCCATCCATTTTTGTATTTATGAATGCCTGTACATATGTACCTATTTGTTTATCTGTTATAAGCAGCAGGGTCAGAATTCAAACTCAATTCTTAGGACTTTCAGACTCAAGTTCTTTTCACCTTATCACAATTGAATTCTTTTAATTGTAACCAAATTCTTTTACTTGTAAAATCCATCACTCTTTCTCTTGCACAGAGGTGCCTTTAAATGAATGAAATTCTGTATGTGTATATCTGTTTCTATATCTCCTAATTATGTGCAAATTTTTCTATGTACATATACATAAAATGTCAGAATGTCTGGCATCTTTTGCTCTTTAGTTTCTGGGGACTTCCACATATTTCTTTCTAGTAGAGCCCCAACAGGGTATTGAGAGAGGAAAGGTGACTGGTCTGTGCTACTTCACTGATTGGATCAACAGTGCCCTCTCTAGGTCAAGAACTCTAAGATAAGCATGTATGTATGTATGCATGCATATAAATTATCCCTCTTAAGAAGTCCATTTGTCATTCAGGTGTTGTAACATTTTACAAACATAAAAATGGTACATGAAGAGATTGGCTTTGATGTCTGTTTTCTTAAGGTCCTTGTATTTCTTTTCCCAATAATAAGATAAAATGTGAATAAGCTCATTTGCCTTATCAAGTCTTTAGAATTAGACAACAGTAGCAGGGGGAAAAAGTCTTTTTTTATTATTAAATTTCATCTCATAATTAGGAGTTCCCAGAATGCTGAAACAACAGTATAGAAACTAAACAAGCTCAAGAATATATTCTTAGCATATAACAGATGCTTAAAACTTCAAAAAAAATGGTAAAATTTGAATGACAGCTGAGCAGGTTGTACTCTAATTTAAGCTTCAATTCTAAATAATAAGATTTATCAGTCAGATGCTTATATGGAGGTCTTTTATCTAAGGAGAACACAGTAAGCCAAGGTCTTTTGAATGAAGTTTAGCTTCAATTAGGCCACTTGCTTTTGGCAAATTCTTAATAATAATCCCATGGCTCTACATTCAGGATCTGGGAATTTTGTCATTATAAAAAATACTTCCTCTGCAAAGGCAAAGCTCAGTTCTTCTATAATCTAGTAGGTTATATAGGATCACAGTTGAAAATTAGAATAATAGAGACTAAGAGGCAATCTAGGCTAACTTTCCCCTTTTACAGATGAAGAAATTATGGGCAGGGACACAGGTAGGAAATATCAGATGTGGAATTTAAATTGGGGTCCTCTAAACCCAGAGTTAGTGTTTCCTTCTATAGAACTCTTCTGTAAGATTTTGGGTCTCTCTTTTTAACCCTGACCAAAGAGACTCACATTTTCTGAGTCACTCTGCTGAAGTAGTCACCCTGTTGTAAAGTTAATAGCCTTTTTTTCATGGTGAGGAGCGAACATCAACTAATAAGCAAGGTCTGAGGCATTCTCCTCTCCCAGTATGAATTGGCACCAGTCCCTAAAGCAGGACCTCCCTGCTCTCTTCTCCCTTAGACCTGGTATTTCTCTCACACACAGACACATACACACACGTGTGTGTATACACATACATATATACACAAATACATATACATATATACAAACATATATTCTTTTTAAGGACCTTAAAAAACTCCTAGGACTTTAAGTATTTATTAAATACCTATTATATGCCAGACATTCTGACATGGAATACAAAAGGCAAAAGATAGAACCTGCTCTCAAGGAAGTCATAGTCTGATGTGAGAGAGTACATGAAAATAGCTATGTGTAAACAAGATATATGCAGACAAATATTGGAGATAAAATCAACTGAGAGAGGTACTAGCATTCAGAGATAATCAGAAAAGGCTCCTTTTAGTACATCTTTCCAGCTGATCCTAGAGGAGCTAACTTTTTTTTTTTCTAAATTCTCCATGATATCAAGCTCTGATTGGAAGTATTTCCCCATAAAGTTGGTTTGTCTTACTTTGTCTCTGTTGACTCCTATCCCATGTCACCTTCTTTCTTGTAGTACCCTATCTTTCTTTTTACTGCATATGGACACAAGCAAACTACATCAAAAAGCATGCTTAGGGGGCAGCTGGGTAGCTCAGTGGATTGAGAGCCAGGCCTAGAGACGGGAGGTCCTAGGTTCAAATCCAGCCTCAGACACTTCCCAGCTGTGTGACCCTGGGCAAGTCACTTGACCCCCATTGCCTACCCTTAACACTCTTCCACCTATAAGTCAATACACATAAGTTAAGGGTTTAAAATTTAAAAAAAAATAAAGCATGCTCAGTACCTAGATGGAACTTAAGACTTAAGGTCCAAGTCTCAGAGACATTAAATACTTTGCCCTTGGTCACAAGGTTGTTAAATTTCAATGGCAGGATTTGAACCCAGTTATTCTTGTTTTCAAATACAGTTCATTTTACTATGCTGCACTGTCTCTCTACTAATAATGATCATTGCTATTGGCATAGAACATTGGTTCCCAAACTTTTTTGGCCTACTGCCCCCTTTCCAGAAAAAATATTACTTAGCTCCCTGGAAATTATTTTTTTAAATTTTAATAGCAATTAATAGGAAAGATAAATGCACCTGTGGCCATCACCACCTTCCTGGATCACTGCAGCACCCACTAGGGGGTGGTAGTGCCCACTTTGGGAATCACTGGCATAGAACTTCATAGTTTCCAAAGCCTTTTACTTAAAGAAATCCTTTGAGGAAAATACTATTAAGTATTATTATCCCCATTTTGCAGAGGAGGAAACAAAGCAAAATATACTCAATGAAGTGGTCAGCATCATTCTACTTCAATTGGCTGCACCTATTATTCATATGTTCTGGGTGGTTTTTTTTAGAATGAATTTTAGAAGTTGTCCATAATGCCTTTAAGATCAGCAGTCTTAACATGAAAAAGCAGAGCAGTTAACACGACCCTCAGTGTTACTGTGTTCATGTTCTCTCACTATATTTCTGTTCTCTACATCATCTGGCATACATGTCAATAGGGTAGGGCTGTTCCCCAAACACATAGCATATAGTAGAAGTCAAACAAGCAGAGAGAAATCTGTTCTCAGAGAAAAGATGTGTCTGTCATATATACTCCTGAACCCTTTTCCTCTTCCCTAGCACCAAAGAAAGGAATGAGGTAAGAAACAAAGCTCTGATCTCAAGTGTAACTGGATCTGAAAACCCGAATTCTGACTGATGCACAATATGCCAAAGAAAAGGAGAGGAATCTGTCAAGAGAATCTGTTGCATAAGTTAGCCTGCCACTAGGAAGGTCTTCCGGTAGCGTGGGAGAACAATTTGCCATGGCAACCCTCACTTCATCTTGCGGGGGTGGCAGGAATGCCTTGAGATTTAACTGGGAGAGGGGAGTGCAAATTCCCAAATTCCATCCAGTTTACCAATTCCTTTCTGAGGAAACCTAATGTGGCCAGAAAGACCTTCTTGCTTGCCAGTTTTGCCATCAGTGTCTAAATTAGTTATTTAATTGTTCAGGCTACTTTCTGACCTCACCCAAACACACTGTCATCTGTCTCAGTTCACTCAAGCATATATGTCTTGCTAACTCTTTATTGATGTGTTCTCCTTTCTTGCTTTTCCCAGCCTACCCTGACAAATACATCCAATATTGAAACTCTCCCATAAGCATAGTTAGAAAACCTGACTAATGTTGAAGATGGGAAGGGTGCAAATAAAATGCCCCAAGGACACCTCTGTGCTTCATTTTTGAAGAAGTGGCTATTATTATTAATTCTAAAGCCTCAGTTGGAGGTGTTCAGTGTCAAAGTATTGGTTGACCTGGTATGAAATATAGAAAATGTATATTTTTTAGCAAAATGTTTCTGAAAACCAAATGCAGTTATTTATCAATGGCAACCAGTGCCTTTAAGACAAAGCATCTAGGAAGCAAGCATCCTGGTATTGGAAAGGACATTTGAGGTCACCAAATACTACCTCATGTTCCAAGTGCAGTCTTCTGGAGAGCTAAGTGTAGTAAAACGAGTCCTGGGTTCCAGTAATGATTCTGCTAGTTGGATTACTGTGGGAAAGTTATTAAATAGTGGCAGGCAAATTATTTTGTAATAACTATGTGCAGAAATCTGATCTAGGTGTTGAGGGAGATATAAACTGTGAATAAGCCATGCTTCCAGTCCTTGTAACATTTCCTTTCTGTAAAACAGAAATAAGTTTATCCTTTATATCTTTAGCACTTAATAGAGTATCTGGTTCAAGAGCAGATGGTCAACAGTGAAAAAAAATCCCTTCATGATCCTTTCTCTACTCCCCCTTTCCCTTAATGTATGCATTCTTGCTCATCAGTGCTTCTTCTTAAAATATGAGTTCAACTGAATATTCCAGATTTAGTCTAACCAGGGTAGAATATATAGGAAGGGGGAGAGAGAACACATGTTTATTAATGCTTCTAATAATAGGAAAATTGTCCCCTTATTCTAGACAATATTATTCTATGAATGCTGCCCAATATCACATTAGAATTTTGTTATTGTTTTTGCCATTGTTACTGCTTATTGAACTTGTTGCCATCTGTAACTTTTTGCCTTTTTTGTATGATTACTTTTAAGTAGTCCCATTATCAGGGCTCATGAAATTGACTTTTTTATACATAAATTAAATTTTAGTTGATTCAAATGAAATTTCATCCTACATAAGAAAAGTGAAAATAGTAGTAACAGCCAACATGCTAGATGCAGAGTCATGAAGACTTTGATTCTGATCCCACCTTTGACACCTACTAGCTATGTGAAGGAGGCAGCTAGATGGCTCAGTGGAGAGAGCCATGGGCCTGGAGTCAGGAAGACCTTAATTCAAATCTGCTTTCAGATGCTTATTAGTTGTGTGACCTTGGGCAAGTCATTTAACCTCTATTTGCCTTTTTCCATTAGTGAAAGAAACATTGAATTATTCCAGTATCTTTGCCAAGAAAACTCAATGGACGATATGGTCCACGGTATCACAAAGAGTCAGGCATGACTGAACAAAAATAAAAGCTATATAAGCTTGGGTAAATCACTCAACCTTCCTTAGGATCAGTTTCCTTTTATATAAAATGGAAATAATGACACCTGTAGAATCCACCCCATAGGAGTGTGATGAAGCTCATGTGAAATCGTGTTTGTAAAGCATTTTGTAGCAGTCATTCTGACTATCTTGTTGGTTCAGCTCTATTACTCGAGCCTGTCAACATCCTTCTGGGTCCTGAATCTATTACAATAACCATAACAACTCAAACTTATATAACAGTTTGATGCTATTAGGTTTCACTCTGAAATTTATTCCTTGATATATCAAGGAAAATTTCTTTTTTGGCAGTTTGTTTTCTGATCTTCATCTAAGTTCCTCATTTAATGTTTCAAACCACAGTTAGTGAAAACAAATAATTAGCTTTCAAAATTACACTGTAAAGAGAAGCATAATTTATAGAATGGCTTAATTATTCTTTCCTGCTGCAGGCTGTTAGCATTCTGTCTTTAGCTATGATATGCGCATATAGAATCATTAGCACAGAATATTTATCAGACCAAAATAGGCAGCCTAGTAAAATAAAAAGAGGACTAAAATTACAGCCAGAGAACCTACTTTTATATCTTAGCTCTTCTACTTATGATCCATGTAAACTGGACAATTTCCTTTATTTTTCTGAATCTAGGCTCTTTGTACAGGCTCTCTTTATAGGTGTTCCCTTTGAATTGTCATTGTATCTCCAGTAACCAATGCTCAGAGCTCTAATAGCTGCCAGGTGATGGCAGCTCTCCCTCAGAGTACTCAGGGTCCCTGAATCCAGCTGTGGCTCACTGTAACCCGCCTCCTGTGCTTTAATACCTTGGCCATGCTCACAAACCAGTCCAAGTCCTGTCGAAATTCCCCTGCAATAAGCATTTGGAATGGTTTATTCCTAGCTCTTCTAGGGAGTTGTAAAATGGTATCTTTGTATACAAGTAATAACAACTCAATTGAGTTATGTAGTATTAGGATCAGATGGCAATGGATTCTCCCCAGTCTCAGATCAGAGGAGAAGCAGGCAAACTTGACTGGATGGGAGGGGCAAGAGCAAGTGGAGTACTCCTCCACCTCCTCCCACCACACACTGGAAACAGTTGGAAACAGTTAACAGAATACTCTCAGAACTGGGTATGGACGTTATTCAAGCTTGGTAAATTCTGGGCCAAGATGGTAAGTGTATAGAGATAAACCCCTTGTGATGTTAACTTTCTTTGTATAAATTATTCTTTCACAGAATAGAAATATATGAGGTTAAGGTCTTCTACAGATCAGACCACAGGCCGTAGGACAGAGGCAGCTTCAGCCCCGGCTTGGATGTGTTACTTGCCTTGGTGAAAGGAAGGTAGTATGACCTCAAGTTAGCTGGATACAAGCTCTGTCTTTCACAAACTAAATGAATTTAAGGATTTCAGGGAACAGGGAGACAGGAACCAGGGGTTTGAGGAAAAAGGAGGGAAGGTAAATTTACTGAATCTGCTAAATACAGGACAGCAATACATTCCCTGGGTGTGTGGGGGATGTATATTGAATAGCTCAACTCCTATTTAAGCCCCTAAATAATCTTCCTTCTAAAACCTAAACAGCTAAACTGGAGGTAGACAGTGATCTTGCTTGAAGGTCTATCTTTGAGGTTGGCTATCAAAGTAAAGCAGCCCCTGGCTGTCAGAGACTGACTGCCTCAGCCCCTGAAGCTACACAAAGTGTGTGTGCTCAGAGCCAAGAGTCCAGACCCTGGCAAGAGGGGTAACCTGGCTTTTATACCAGGACTCCAACTGCCCTTAATTTCCCCCTCCCTTGGAGTTCTGGGGGGCACTATGGAATTCTGTGATGCAGCTTGAACCCTTCTCAGAAACATAGATATCACAGTTAGTAATGTGAATTAGATCATTTAGAACAGGAGAGACCCTAGAGATTGTCTGGTCCAAACCCTTCCTCTTCACATTGAAGAAAGCTGAAGCCTAGGTTCAGGAAACCGAGGTCATTCAGTCAATAAGTATTTAATAAGGTCCTACATGACCCAGTAGATAGAGCATAGAGCCTGGAGTCAAGAAAACCTGAGTTCAAATCCAGCCTTGGATACTTAACTCCTGTATAATAATCCTTGGCTGTTTGTGGTGGTGGTGGTGGTGGTGGTGGTGGTGGTGGTGGTGGTGATATTGGTGGAGGTGGTTGTTTTCCATCTATAAAATAAACCAGAGAAGGAAATGGCAAACTATTTCAGTATCTTTGCCAAGAAAATCCCACATGGGTTCATGAAGAGGCAAGTGAGATCAAACAATTGATTGTCAATAAGGAAAATACATGCTTGGTATTGTGTTAAGTTTTGGGAATACAAAGACAGTCAGTAACATAACTTTTTACCTTCATGGAAATTACAATGTAACGGAAGTAACAAATGTGAAAATAGTTATGTATATACAAGATTGACAGAGAGATATGATAAATAAAAGTATCTAAGAAAGAGAGTTCATATTAGAAAAGCAATGTCTATGTGTGGGGAAGGTTGGAGAGGGCAAAGAAAAGACTTCTGTAGGTTCAATTTGAAGTATCTATAAGACACAGGGAAGCCAAAAGTTAGAGAAAAGGAAGTATTCCAGATATGAAGTAGAGGGGGAATTCAGCTAGTGAAAAGTGATGGATTTACTCGGCAATACAAGTATGACATCTGTATATGATAGAGATTTTATATATATATATATATATATATATATGTATATATATGTATATATATGCAACTGTTTTATGGTGGTGAAGAACTGGAAACTGAAGGGATGTCCTTCAACTGGGGACTGGCTGACCAAGTTGTGGTATATTTTGTAATTGAATTCTTTTATGCAATAAGAAATGATGAAGCAGACAATCACAAAGAAAGTCTGGAAAGATTCATTTGAAATAGAATAAAATGAAATGAGCAGAACCAGGAAAATATTATACACAGTAATAACAAAAAAGTAAAATGATCAACTGTGAATGACAGTTATTTTATCAACCATACAAGGATCCAGATCAACTCTGAGGGACTCATGGGAAAGGGCTATCCCCCACCCTAGAAGGAAGTGACAGATTCTCAAAGAAGATTACAATATACCATTCTTCATTTTATTTCCTCCATGAATTTTCCTCTCATGTAAGTAATATATGTCTTCTTTTACAACATGATGAGCATAGAAAGATGTATTATAAGATATCATATGTGTAACTTACATCATGTTACCTACTTTCTGGGAAGGAGGGAGGAGTGGGAGAGAGGGAATATAAATTACGAAATATCAGAAAATGTCAATAAAATTATATTGAAATGTAATCTAAAAATTTAAAAAGAGAAAAAGAAAAGTCTTGGAGTTGGGAAATGTAATGTCATATGTGAGGAAAAGCAGTAAGGTTTCTGTTAATGGATAATAGAGCATATGGGGAAAAGTAAAATATAATACTGGAAAAGCAAAAGAGGGCCACATTGACTCAGATGGGCAAGAAGCCAAACTGAATTTCAATTAACCTTTTAAAAAAATAAGAATGAGTAACCAAGCTGCCCAAAGTTTCACCTAGAAATTGTTTTATAAATGCTCGGTGAATAAGATTTGATTGAATTAAATAGTAAATGTAGGTCCTGTGGTTTTAATCCGTTTCCCAGGTCAAATATAAGACCTATTCTCACTTCTTAAGATATTATATATCATATTTCAATAGAATCTTCCTTACTAATATCCAGTGGTTGGCCAATATGGGTATCTGTCTGGTTCTTGGCTATAGCCGGTGGAACAGGGAGAGAGGGATTCATCTCATCACAAATAAATTTCTTAGCATCTAAAGAGATCTTTGATATCATCTAGTCCAAGCCTATCATCTGAAGCATATAGAATCTAAGCCCAGAGAAGGGAATTTACTTTGTAACAAAGTCAAATAGTGTTTCCTACAACATAGTTCTAAAAATATGATTATCCTGATCAAGAGATATTGATGGCTTTTAATCATCTCTATGATAAATTAAAATATATATGTTTAACATTTAAAAGTTTAACAATCTGACTATACTTATCTTTCCACAATAGCCACACATTTCTCCTCCTCAAGATTTTCCCAATTCTCTCATGTTGTTAGTACTTTCCTCTCCTCTGCCGAAATTTTATTTTATTTTTTTGGGGAGGAGGGCATATATTGTACATGTATTTATTTAGTTTCATTCCATTTCCTCTCAGAATAATGTAAACTCTGTGAAGGAGTTATCCTCACATCTAGGATAGTATCTTGTACATAGTAAATGCTTGTTAAATGGAACAGAACTGATTTGGTATTAACGCCTTTTGACTCAAGAATTAGCTCAGTCATCTACCTACATTTCTTTCATGTCCTTTGGAGACCTTGTATCCCTGGTGGGATTCTATTTGATTCTGCATATTTATATGTAATAAGAAGGTATCAGGTAGCTCTTCAGGTTGGTCAGGTTGCCTAAGGCAGCAGTTTATGATAAAAAGCCCCATGCAAACCTGATTAGATTCTTTTTTTATATTTATTAATATTTATTTTTTAGAAAAGTTAACATGGTTACATAATTCATGCTCTTACTTTTCCCTTCACCCCCCCAGATCCCCCCCTCATGGCCAATGCATATTTCCACTGGTTTTAACATGTGTCATTGATCAAGACCTATTTCCAAATTGTTGATCATTGCATTGGAGTGATAGTTTCGAGTCTACATCCCCAATCTTATCCACCTCAACCCATGTGTTCAAGCAGTTGTTTTTCTTCTGTTTCCACTCCTGTAGTTCTTCCTCTGAATGTGGGTAGCGTTCTTTTCCATAAGTCCCTCAGAATTGTCCTGGGTAATTGCATTGCTGCTAGTACAGAAGTTTGTTATATTCTATTTTGCCACAGTGTATTGGTCTCTGTGTACAATAATGCATTGTTGGTGGAGTTGTGAACTGATGCAACCATTCTGGCTGGCAATTTGGAACTATGCTCAAAGTGCTACAAAAGATTGCCTGCCCTTTGATCCAGCCATACCATTGTTGGGTTTGTACCCCAAAGAGATTATAGATAAACAGACTTGTATGAAAATATTTTATAGACGAGCTTTTTGTGGTGGCAAAAAACTGGAAAATGAGGGTATACCCTTCAATTGGGGAATGGCTGAACAAAATGTGGTATGTGCTGGTGATGGAATACTATTGTGCTCAAAGGAATAATAAACTGGAGGAATTCCATGTGAACTGGAAAGACCTCCAGGAATTGATGCAGAGAGAAAGGAGCAGAGCCAGAAGAACATTGTACACTGATTAGATTCTTCTCTGAGAATATGATACTAAATGCTGCAGATCCTCCCTTCCCAAACCCAGTTCTTTTCTAGAGAAAGACAGCTGCTGTAGAAGAATCTATTATCTTGTACTGGGCAAGAGAATTTGGATGACCCAATGACATTCTATCACAAGTGGAAAAGCTCAAGATTATGTAGACTAATGATATAGAATCAATTGTGTTATCTTTGTGTAATAGTCACTGATGATTATTAGTGCAGGGCAGCATGTAATAGATGTCCAATAACAACCTTAGTATTTCATGCATCTACTCTGTACAAAAAAAACAACAATGTTATGCTAGATCCTGAAGAGAGGGGTTGCAAATTTGGGAGATGTGACTCTTTACTTCAGCAATTTATCATCTAATAGTCTGTCTTTTTTCCATAATAATATGATTTTCTCAATTTCAGGTAAAACCAATTTTCAGCATTCATTTTTAAAAAATGTTAAATTCCAAATTCTTTCCCTTCTTGCTTTCTTACTTGAAATGGTAAGTGGTTTGATGTAGATTATACAGGCATAGTCATGCAAAACCTATTTCCAAATTAACCATGAAGCAAAAAAAAGGAGAAAAAATAAGAGAAAGAAAGAAAAAAAATGTATGCTATTATCTGTTTTTGGACTCCATCAGTTCTTCCTCTAGAGGTAAAAAGATAGTATAAGTTCATCAGAATTGTCTTGGGGTACTGTTTTGCTGAGAATAGCTAAATCATTGACAGTTTATCATTGTAAAAATATTGCTGTTACCATGTACAATGATGTTTTGAATCTGCTCACTTTATTTTGTACCAGTTCATTTAAGTCTGTCCAGGTTTTTCTGAAAGCATCCTCTTCATAATTTCTTATTGCACATTTTCTGTTACAATCATATACCAGAACTTGTTTAGCCAGTCTCCAAATGATGGTCATCTTAATTTCTAATTCTTTGCCACCACAAAAAGAGTTTATATGAATACTTTTGTACATACAGGTCATTTCCCCTTTTCTTCTATCTCTTTGTAATAAAGATCTTGTAGTGATATTGCTAGATTGAGGAGTAAGTACAGTTTTGTTGCCCTTTGAACATCATTCCAAGTTGCTTTCCAGAATGGATGGTTGAGTTCATAACTCCACCAAAAATGCATTAGTGTTGCAATCTTTCCACATCCCGTCCAATATTTCTCATTTTTGTTTTCTGTCATTTTAGCTAATATAATAGGAGTTATGTCCTGCTTTAGAGTTATTTTAATTTGTATTTCTTTAATCAACAGTGATTTAGAGCATAGTTTCATGTAATTTTGGATAACTTTGGATATTTTTCTGAAAACTGCTTGTTTATATCCTTTGAACATTTATCAATTGTGGAATGATAGACTCATAAATTTGACTCATTATTCTCTACTTGAGAAATGAGGTCTTTATGAGAAAAATATGCTATACAATTTTTCTCCCAGTTTCCTGCTTTCCTTCTAATAACGGATGCATTGGTATTGGTTGTGCAAAAAAAAATTAATCAAAATTATGCAGTTCACATCCTGTATGCTCTATATTTCTTGTTTGATTATAAATTCTTCCCTTATCCATAGATTTGACAGGTAAGATTTTCCATGCTGCCCTAATTTGCTTATGACATCAATTTTATGTCTAAATTATGTATATATTTTGACCTTATCTTCACATATTGTGTGAGATGTTGATCTATACCTAATTTCTGCCAAGCCATTTTCTAAGTTTTCCAGGTTTTTGGGTGTCAAATAGTGAGATCTTACTCTAGGAGCTTAGATCTTTTTAGTTTATCATACACTAGATTTCTATGGTCATTTACAACTGTGTATTGGGTACCTAATCTATTCAACTGACTCACTACTCTATTTCTTGGCCAGAACTAAGTTGTTTTGGTGATTATAATCTCTAATATAATTATTATCTGGTACTGAGAGGTTATCTTTATTTACATTTTTTAACATTGATTCTCTTGATATTCACTTTTTTGTTATTGCAGATGAATTTGTTATTATTTCTAGCTCTATACAATTTTTTTTTGTATTTGATTGGTATGGCCTAATGACTTAGGTAGAATTGTCATTCTTATTATATTCATCTGACCTACACATGAGCAAATAATACTTCTCCAATTGTTTAAATTCTTTTTTTATTTGTGTGAAAACTTTTGTAGTTTCAGCAGGTAGACTTCAAAGGGTTTTATATTATCTGTAGTTACTTTAAATGGAATTTCTCTTTCTATTTCTTCCTGTTGGACTTATCTGGTAATATGTACAAATAATAATGGTTTATTTGGTTTGTTTTATGTCTTGCAACTCTACTGAAGTAGTGTCTATTCTAATTTTTTAGCTTCTTTTTCTTCTGATTGCTATAGCTGGCATTTCTTTATTTTTTTAGTTTTCTTCAATTATATACTTAATAATCACCACCACACCACCAAGAAATATTTAAATAAACAAATACATAAAAAGTACTTGCAATACCAAAAACTCCACAGTGTTTACAATTTATTTTAAAATATATAAATTATATATATATATGTATACATATACATATATGTGTGTGTGTTTGTGCACCTTAATAGATATCCTCAGCTTTTTGAGTTCCCTTTGAATTTGTCTTACTTTGCTACTTTCTTGATTTTGTGGCCACCATTTTAAAAATGTAATCATATTATGTATTCTCTTTTCTTCTCTTTACAGATTTCCTTTATTTTCTTTATATTTCCAATATTTGCCATTTCTAAAAACAATACAATTCATTATATTCAGATATCACTATTTATTCAGCCATTTCTCTAAATCATTGCATTTGTGTTATTTCTAGTTATTTTATCATTATAAAAAAGCTTCCATGAATATTTTCTACATACACAACTTTCTACCCTCTGCTCTTAATAATGCCCTTATGGCTAGTTATTGAATCCCTAGGGCAATAAACAGTTTTAGCATTCTTAATGCATATTTCCATCTTGTGTTTCTAAAAAAAATCACAGATGCTCTAGCAATGTAATATTAGGCCTGTTGCTTTATGTTCCTATCAACATTCAATTTGAACAACTCAACGATTCTGGTTCTCAGTTAACATTCATTACCAGGGTCACATTTAGTTAGATTGATCCTTAAGCAACAAACAAAATCTGTTGTTGGGACTATACTCTTTCAAAAATTAAGTCTCTCCAGTTTGGTCATAACCAGTGAATCTTTTGTTAAACTGCCACAATGAGTGTTAAAGTAAGACATTTTCAGAACATTGCTCTCTAGTCCATTGTTGTTCCACCAGAGATTATGTTTTGATTATGTGTATGCTTGGGCTTAGATCTACTACTAGTCTCATGCAAATGTATGTCAGTTCTCCATATCATATTTAACTTACCTAAGGTTCTAGTCATCTCCTTAACTTCTTTCTTATTTATTTTTTTGGTTAGATTCATTTAGTTCTGAAAGGAAAATATTAAATTCTCCTCCTATTATTATTTTATTATCTGTTTTTATCTGTATCTCATTTTCTTTACAAATCTGGAAGCTATAACTCTTGGGTACATACAGGTGCAATATTGATAATGCTTCATTATCTACAGTCCCTTCCCCAAAATAATATAGTTCCCTCATTCATTCCATCCAGTTTTATCTGTTTTAGCTCCAACTCTGTCAGAGATCATTACTGCTATCCCTGCCTTCTCTGGAGCAGCTAAGATGTACCATATTCTGTTCCAGTCCTATATTTATACTATATAAGTGTATGTGTGTCTCTCATTTTCATTGTGTGTCTTGTAAACAACATTGTCAGCGCCTGGTTTTTTATTCTTTCTGTTTTCCATTTTCTTCCCATGGGTAATTTCACCCTATTTACACTCAATGCCATAGTTACTAGCTATGCTTTTCCATCTACTAAGTCCCTCCTCACTATTTGTCCCCATCTTCCTTTCTTTCTGCTTTATCCTTCCTCAGATATCCAATTTCCTTTGACCAACCCCTCCATTTCATGCCCCTTCCCCAAAATCCTTCCTTATCCACTCCTCCTGCCCTACTAGTTCCAAATTGGCCCTTTCCAGAGTCTCTCCCTTGTCCCTTCCCTTTACTATTTTTTAGTTCTTATTTCCACCACTTTTCCAAAATCCCTTCCTTATCCTTATAGCCATGAGCACTAGTTTATCCTTAGAGTCTTCCCCTCATTCACTCTCCTTGCCCCCCAACCTCTTGATATGTACTCTGTTCTAGGTATTCCCCCCTCTACTTATCCCTTTGCTCTACTTTCTCTTAGCTCACTCTTCCTTCTATTATTCCCTTATTCTGTCAGAGGGATTCCCAGTCCCTCCTTTATTCCATCCCCTTTCCCTCCTATTTCTCTGAATGTTAAGAAGATTTTTACCCTATCCATTATACATGTTGTTCTCTCTTTATCCCAGATCTGATTAGAGTAGGGTTTAGTACTACCAGCCCTTCACTGCCTTGACCTCTCCTCTGTGGCAGTTCCTTCACTCATTCCTCCACCATATAAGAGATGTTCCACCTTACATTGTCCTGGCCTATTCCATTACCATTTCAGCTCATTCCATTACATTCACCTTGACCTCAAGTCTTCCATCCATAGCCATCCCTTCAAAATACCCAGGCAATGATGTCATTCTCAGAGGCCATAGATAACATTTTCCCATACAGAAAGCAAACAATTTGACCTATTGGGATTGATTATGATTTGTCTTGAATTACTTTTATATTTTTTATATACATCAAATTTTTTGCTGAGTTCTGGATTTTCCTCCATAAATATTTAAAACTCCTTAATTCATTAAATATCCATTTTTTAACCATTTATAATTATGTTCATCTTTGTTGTATGTTATTCTTGGTTGTAAGCCCAGTTCTTTTGCTCTATGAAATGCTGTGTTCCATGTCCTACCAGTCTTTTAATGTGCAGTTGCTAGGTCTTATGTAATCCTAACTGTAACTCCGCAGAATTTAAATTGCTTTTTTCCCCTTGTTACTTGTAGTATTTTCTTTTTAACCTGGGAGCTATGGAACTTAGCTTTGTGCATTTTCATCTTTGGTTCTCATATGTGTATTGATTGGTGGATTCTTTCAGTTGTGGTTTCATCCTCTGATTCTATAAGTTCTATGCAGTTTTCCTTAATTATTTCTTAGAGTATGGCATAAAACCCTTTTTGATCAGAATTTCCATGAATTCAACTCTTCTTATGTTGGCTCTCCTTAATCTGTTTTCTAGGGTCAGTTGTTTTTGAGACAAGATATTTCATATTGTCTTCTACTTGGTTTTGCTTTATTATTTCTTATTGTCTTAGGAAATCATTAGGTTCTTGTCAAATTCTGGTTCTTAATACATTACTTCTGTGAATTTCTGAATCTCTTCTTTCATCTGGGTGTTATTTCTTTCATAATTTTCTTGAATCGCTTTTATTTTTTTCTTCTAATTTTTCCTCGACCCATCATTTATTTGTTGAGGCCTTTTTATAGCTCTTCCAAAAGCTCTTTCTGAACTTGTAGCAATTTATGGTATTTCTTTTCTTTTTTAAAATAGATCTTTTTTTCTTGGGTTAAAATCTCACCTCAGAAACTTCCTAGCTATATAATCCTGGGCAAGTCACTTGACTCACATTGCCTAGCCCTTACCACTCTTCTACCTTAGAACCAATACACAGTATTGACTCTAAGATGGAAGGTAAGGGTTTAAAAAAAATAAAGTAGATATTTTTGCTTTACTGTCCTCTGAGTTGGAGCTGAGGTCTTCTCTGTCCTCATAATAGCCGTCAATAGTTGGATTCTTTCTTCTTTGCTTGCCCTTTTTTTTTAATTTATATTTAAAAATTTTAATAGCCTGGCTAATTGACTTAATTATTGGGTTTTTGTTGGAGTCCCATGATACCTCCTATGTTGCCTCAGGTTTTAGGATTTTTTGGGTGTATGTTTTCCCCCTGGGTCCTATTTAGTTATCCTGCTTTTAACAGTTTAGGGTCAGATGTACTAGTGCTCCCCACCCAAACTCCAGTCCATGATTGACCTCGGATTCTCAGCCATAGCCCATGGACCATTCTGGCTCTTCATTTGAAATAAGACAGTCCACCTCCTCTTGTGGCAGCAGCCAGGGACTCTTTTCTCTGGGAAGTGACCACAACTGATGGGGCCCTCAGGGAACACACTCAACAGTGTGTGCTCCTTCTCTCCTACTGCCACATCCTTGAATAGAGCAGGTGTCTAGTCACTTTTTTAAGGCCTCCAAACTTCTTCATTTTTAGCAGTGAGGCTTGAGTTCCTTCTCTTAGGGCCTAGCACCTATAGTCTCTAGGGTGTCCATTCTTTCAATCCCCCACTCTGGGCCAGTGTGGGTCTATGGGGCCAAGGTTGCAGTAACTTCAGCTACCAAGACCCTTTACCTGTGGTTTCCAATGGTATCCTCTGGAATGTAAGCTCTAAGGCTTCACAAACAAAGCTTGATTCCACTCTGAGCTATTCCTGCACCCAGGGCTTGTAGCAGTGGGCCTGAAACCAAAGAAGTAGGAAAATGTCTTCCCTAGTTGTCTCTGGCTGTTTAGCTTCACTTTTGAGTAGTGTCTTTTCTTTTCTTTTTTTTTGCCACTTTTAGCATTGATTTTGTGGAGTCATTTTTGTTTGTCAGTGGTATTAGGAGAGCAAGGAAGTTTCATGCCCTTCTCTACTATCTTCCTGCTAGCCATAACCAATAGATAGCATTTCTGGTACAATATTGAATAACAGTGGTGTTAGTGGGTATCCTTGTTTCACCTCTAATCTTATTAGGAAGGTTTCTAACCTACCTTCATTACAAATAATGCTTGCTAATTGTTTTAGGCAAATATTACTTATTTTGTGAAAAGCTCCATTTAGTCCTAGGCTTTCTATTGTTTTTTTAATAGGAATGAGTACCAAAGGATTTTTCTGAATCTATTGATATAATCATGATTTTTATTGCCTTTGTTATTGATATAGTCAATTATGATGATTGCTTTCCTAATATTGAATTAACCCTATATTCCTAGTATAAATCCTACTTAGTTGTTGTGTATGACCTTTTTGCCATAATCTCATTGCTAACATTTTATTTAATATTATTAAATCATTAAGGATAATCAGGGAAATTGGTCTATGGTTTTCCTTCTCTATTTTCTTTGGCCCTTCCTGGTAACAAAAAAGAGTTTGTGTCATGAAAGGAATTTGAGAGGATTCCTTCCATATCAATTGTTTAGATTAATATTAAGAATGTTAACATAGTACTGGGATTAATTGTTTCTTAAATGTTTGATAAAATTCACTTCTCAATCCATTTGGAACTGGTAATTTTTTCTCAGGAAACTCATTGACGGTTTCTTCTACTTTGCTTTCTATTATAGAGTTATGTAAGCATGCTATTTCCTTTTCTGCTAATGTGGGCACTTTATATTTCTGTAAATATCTAATTCTTTCAGATTTTTAGATTTATTGGCATATAATTGGGCAAAATAATTCTTAATCATTGCTTTAATTTCATCTTCATTGGGAGCAAATTCACCTTTTTTCTATTTTGATATTGGTAACTTGCCTACTTTATTTTATTAAAAATGAAATTTACAAATGATTTATCTATTTTTATAAACTCATCTACTAATTTTATTTATTAGCTCAATGGTTTTCTTACTTTCAATTTTATTAATCTCCTTTTTGATTTTTGAAATTTTTAATTTGATTTTATTTGGGGATTTTTAATTTGTTCTTTTTCTTTCATTTTAGTTGCATGCACAATTCATGGTATTGTGCTTTATTGTATTGGTGTACATGCTTTTAGGAACAAATGTTCCCCAAATACTCCTTATATATGTTGTAATCCATAAATTTTGGAATGTTGCCTTTTTTATATCATTCTCCTAAATGAAATAATTGATTGTTTTATTTTTTGTTCTTTGACCTACTCATTCTTTGAGTTTAGATTATTAAATTTACAATTAATTTTAATCTGTTTTCATGGCCCTTTATCAAGTGTAATTTTATTGTATTATGATGTAAAAGGATGCATTTAATATTTCTGCTTCTCTGCATTTGTTTGTAAGAATTTTATGACCTTATGCATGGTGATTTTTTGTGAAGATGATATTTTTGCTGAAAAATGATATATTTCTTTCTATTCCCATTCAGTATTCTCCAGAGGTCTCTAATATCTAACTTTTCTAAAATTCTATTCATCTTCCTAATTTTTTTCTTGTGTTTTGGCTAGGTTTACATAGTTCTGATAGGGGAAAGCTAAGGCCCCCAACTCAGGTGGGTTTTAATGCCTATACTCTTTTTTAACCCATTTAATATTTTCTTCAAGAATTTGGATGCTATCCATTTTGGTGCATTAATGATTCATATTGCTATTACTTCATTGCCTATATAATTATTTAGCATAATATATATTCCTTACTTTTTTAATTTGGTCTATTTTTGCTTTTGTTTTGTCTGAGATCATGTTTGCTGCCTATGATTTTTTTTCTTGAACTGAAGAAAAAAAATTCTGTTCCAGCCCCTTATTTTTACTTAGTATATATCTCTGATTTAACAGTATTTCTTGTAAATAATAAATCATCAGATTTTTTTTTATACATTCTGCTATCTGTTTCCAGTTTAGATGTAAATTAATCTCATTTGTCTTCACAATTAAGATTAGTAACTGTGTTTTCCTCCATCCTATATTTTTTCTAGTTTATTCTTTCTTCTCTTTTTATTTTTATATTTCTCAAAAGTCCTTTGATCTGCCCTTTGGTAAAGTTGATTATTGATTTAGAACTAGTATTATTAACTGGGAATCATTATTGGTAGATAACTGTTGATTTAATAGTAAGAGATTGTTACATTTATTAGTTCATTGCAGTCCTAACTATAAGACATCTATAATATATAATCTGTAGGAGTAGTAAGGTAATCATTTATAATCATTTAGACCCCTATAATCATATAGACCTACAAATGTGATTTTAATTTTTCCTCTTGGGTAGAAATAAATTCTCTTCCTGATTTTGTAATTGACTTATTCAGTATAGAAATTTGTATTTGATATGACTATACAAAATGACTCCAGAGACTCAGGTGACCACAGATCATTAAATTTTCCACTTAGGATATGGACATTTCACCACCATCAGCTTAAGGCCCCTCTTCTACCTGCTTGAGCAGTCTCAAATAAATAGTACACGCAAAAAAATAGTACATGAGATATTATCCCTCAAAAAACACAGCACCCCTGTTCTTGGAGGGGCTAGTAAACAAAATTTTAAGTTCCTCTTTTTATCTATAAAGTTGTATTATATTTGATCATCATGGTCTCAGACCACACTAGGAGTATCTGAAGACCCATTGACTCTATATGTCTTGCAAGTGTATTGATGTCAGTGTATTTGATTTTTGTGATATGCTTACTACCATATCAAAGTCAGTTTTGCTCAGAAGCTTACTCTCAGACCTTTCTCTTTATATATTACTTGTATTACCCCCTCCTTCTCTTATCTTCCTCTCCTCCTACTTTCTTGTTTGTCAAGATATGTTTCCATATCCAACTGAATGTTTATTTTATTCCCACTTTGATCCAGTTCCCAATGAGGGTAAATTCAACTTTTCCATATCTCTTTGGTGTGATATATTTTCCCCTATTCTGCCTCTCTCCCTTTCCCCTTCTTCTGGTAGATGACTCTCTCTCACCCCTTATTTTTATTTTCTTCAAATCATCCCATGATATTCAAATTACACCTATGCTCTCTGTTTCTATATATCTTTCTAAATACTCTCATAATGATGAATATCTTAGGAATTATACAAGCCATCTTCCCATATAGGAATGTAAACAGTTTAATTTCATTGTACCCCTTATGATTTCACTTTCTCTTTCATGTTCACCTTTTTGTGCTTCTCTTGAAATTAAATTTGAAAATAAATTTTCTACTAAATCCTTGTCTTTTCATCAGGAATGCTAGATAGTCCTCTAATATATTTTTTCTTTGAACAATTATAAGTTCTTTTTCTGAGTAGATGATTTTTGGTTGTAAACCTATCTCCTTTATACTGTGGAATATCATATTTTATGCCATCTGTTCCTTTAATGTAGAAGTTGTTATAACTTTTGTTATTCTAACTTTGATTCCATCATACTTAATTATTTATTTCTGACTATAATATTTTTTCTTGACTTCAGAGCTCTTAAATTTGGCTATGATATTCCTTAAAGTTTTAATTTTGAGATCTCTTTCAGGAGACAATTGGTGGTCTTTCAATTTCTGTTTTATCCTTTATTTCCAGGATATTAGGGCACTTTTCTGATAATTTCTTGAATTATCTTTTTTGATAATGTCTTTCTTTTTTGATCATGGCTTTCAAGTTATCTCTTCTGTATTGCTTTTGGTTTTTTTAAATAATTGTTCTTCATTGACATATTTTACATTTTGATTCATTTTTTCATTTTTTTAATTTTTTTCTATTGTTTATGGATGTCTCATGGAGTCATTAGCTTCTGTTTTCCCAAAGATAATTTCTAAGGAATTATTTTCTTTAGCAAACTTTGGTAATGCTTTTTCATTTGGCCGATTTGTAAGGGACTTCTTTTCAGTGAATTTTTAAGCCTTATTTGACCAATTGTGTTTTATGGCTTTATTTTCTTTAGGTTTTTTTGAATTTTCTTTTTACCAAGCTGTTGATTCTCTTTTCATAATTTTCATGCATCACATTAATTTATTTTTTCAAAATTTTCTTTAACTTTCTGATTTTTAAATTCCTTTGTGAGCTCTTAAAGAAGTTCTTTTTGAACTTTTATCTATTCTCATTTTTAAGGCTTTATATAAAATTGTTTTGACATCATTGTTTTCTGCTAAGTTTATGTCTTGATATTTCTTGTCATCATAGAAACTTTTTATCATCTGGCTATTTTTTTGTTGTTTGTTCATCTTTTCCAGTCTATTTCTTGTCTTTTAACTTTGTAAATTTGGGCTCTACACCTGTGGAGGAGAGTGCACTATCAAAATTTTCAGATTTTTTCTTGCTGTTATTTTCAGAGCTAGTTCCAGGAGTCTATAAGTTTTCAGTTCTTCTTATGATCTAAGCAAAGGTGTTGTCTGTATTCTAATCTGTGAGTGACCTCTAGCATGCTTCTCTGCCCTAGAACAATAAAAACCCCTATTTCCCTATTGCCAAAAGTGCTTTCTCTCCTTACATCCCTGAAAATGTGGAATGGACCCTTGTTCACTTATGATTGCAAGAGCTAGTTCTCTTTTCTGCTTTGAACCTGAGACCGGGACTCCTGCTCCCTTGTGAGCAACTACAAGCATTCTTTTTTGCCCAGGACCCCTGCTCTTTTGGGGCCACAATTGCTAGTGCTCCTCTTTTATCTAGAACTGTAACCTGGAGTTGAGTATGGACAATATAACAGAGTTATGCACAAGTACCAGCAAAGGATCCCTTGTAATCTCTGACCAGTTGTCTCCCCACCCCCCCACTATCCCCTTAGTTTTGGCTGAGAGTTTCCTAAGTTACTGCTGCTGCTGGCTTGTGAGGATACAGTCTGCACTGCATTATGCTTCAGGCCCTACCTCCATCCTGGTAAGACAGATCTTTCCTATGGACCTCCTAAATTGTCTTCAGAAGGAAAATTGTTTAACTTTAACCTTTAATTAGTTCTGGCCTGCCAGATTTTGATGTAAAGTATTAATTTAAATTTATTTGGAAGAGTATTTGGAAGAATTTGGGTAATTTCCTGCCTTTATTCTACCATCTTGGCTCTATATCATAATCTAAATGACTATAATCTAGAATACAATCTCCTTGATTTCATATCAAATGCATATTAGCCTTGTAGTAGATGTGATGATACTATAGAAGTAATAGCCCTCTTCTTCCTATAGATGATTTATATTTGTTCATAATAGTGTGGAAAGAGCATTGGACACAGAAATTGATACCTCCATTCTTATTCTAGGTCTGTTACTATCTGTGTGACTTTGGGCAAGCCATTTATATCTCTAGACCTAATTTTGTTGTCTGTAATATTAAATTTAAGCCAATAATTTCTAATATATTTACATCTACCTCAGCAGTTTATGATATTACTATTTTGATGAATCTATGATCACATTTATTTGGATGCTCATTTTACCAGTTCAAGTTACAGCTTGAGTATCATTTCTCATGTTGTACAATACTTATCCGGGTCCTTGAGTTTATCTTTCATAATAATTTGCTCAATGTACTAGAGTCCTTTATCAAGGTCTTTTAATATTTCTTGGGTACCATTGTAGAACTTGAATTGCCCATCTTTCATTGTTGCTTTATAACTGACCCTCTTATTTTTCACTAATCTGTTTTCATGTGTTAGTTGTGACAATCTGAGCATATACAGAAAAGATAGCACATTTCAAAATATTTGTGCATTTTTAATCTTTTGAGAAGATTTTAATCTTTTGAGATCAGTTTGCTGTTCATCTTTGATTTCTCATTTTTGCTCCTATAACTTCCCTTTGCCTAGCAATAAAATACAAATTCTCTATCATGACATACAAAGTTCTCTTTATCCTGGATCCACCATATCTTTTCAGCTTTAGATTATTTAGCACATACTTTAGCTTCCACCAAATGTTAACACTTTGCCATACTTGTGTATTTCCTACATTTCCTCTCCTCTGTGCTTCTTTTTTACCTCGTGGGTAAAGACCTGGGCCAGTGATTCTCTATGGAATGTGCCCCTTTCAAAATCTTATTTATCTTCTAACACTCAGCTTATGGAGTACCTTTTCCATGAACTCTCTGGTCTAAAGCAACCTTTCTTTTATTTGCCTTTCCATAGAAATCTCTGAAGCAATAAGGGATGGAAAAACCACTGTGGTGATTTTGGTAGAGAGTCAAAGAAAATAAGGATTAAATTTGTCGAATTTTTTGTGCCTCTCATGGAACTTGACATTCAAACCTGCACTAAAAGAATTTTTAATGTTATATGGTTCATTATCATAAAATAAGCAGTTAAAGGAATTGATCTTTAACCATCATAATGTAAACAATTGAAATCACAGAGGAACTGCCATTTCTAAAGATGAAAGGAAATGGTACACTAAATAAGTAATGGATCTTTGAAGAATTGCCATATACTTTTGTATTAGGGTATGGAGTTTACTAGACTATAATGTCCTTGAGGACAGAGACCATCGTATCAACTTCAATTCCTATTGGGACAGATAGGTGGCACAGTAGATAGAATATTGAGCCTGAAGTGAGGAATAGTCATCTTCCTGATTCAAATCTGGCTTCAAACACTAATATTAGTGGTGGCATCATGGGAAAGTCACTTAATTCTATTTGCCTCAGTTCCTCATATTTAAAAATGAGGTGGAGAAAGAAGTGGCAAACCACTTGGCAAAGCCAAAATAGCTTTGCCAAGAAAACACCAAATGAAGTATAAAGATTTGGATATGATTGAAATGACTGAATGACAGCTTTTATCACAAGCCCTTAAACATAGTATATATTCATAAATACTTGTTGAATACACTGTAGAAATGAATAGATGGTTAAATGAACATTATTCTACCATCTAGCTTCCATTTTCAACTTTTTATACCTAACAATTCTTTACTCCATGAAAATTATCTACAAAATATCTAATATGTACCCAATAGAATTGGACGACATGACATATAAAAAATTATACAATAAAAGGGAAGTGAGAGGTCAATGAGCCTCTCTAACTTATTTTTCATAGAGAAGACCTGAGTTCAAATCCTGCCTCTTGCACATACTACTTGCATCGTGGTCAAGTCACTTGGACTCTACTGGTCTCTTTTTTCTCATCTGAAAAATTAAAGCCTTGGACTAGAATACCTTTGATTTTCCCTCTAGTTCTAACTCTGATACTAATATTGTAAATTAAATTAAAACAAGGCAAGAGATATGGTGACTTACTAAGCATCACCTAGCTTTTTTATTTGCAGTGATATGATGAATAACTGTTTCCTGAACCCAACAGAGTGTGCTTTTCAGTGTACTGCCTGCCCTTGAGGAACTTAAATTTGGGTTGGTCAGGTAAGAAATATGTACATGACACAATTAGAGAAGAGAGTACATAATCAAGGGCTGATTTTTGCTTAATGATTATAAATGCTAATTTGCTTACAGTCTATAAACGCTATAGGAATTCATAAAAGGTAGGAAATACTGTGGACTGGAGCTGGCAGGAAAGAGACCATAAAAGTGGTAGGATAAACTGGAATTTGAGAACGATAAAGATTTTGATAGATTCATGTAATCCAAATTCTTATATTAATTCTAAGAAGACAGCGTGATACAGCAAAATGAATACTACTCATAGACACAGAAAGTGCAGGTTTGGTTCCCCATTCTTCCTTTGTGATCTAGAACTGGTCACTTCTGCTTTCTTTCTTTCTATACAAAGTAAAAAGATTAGACTCTGTTCCCTCCTAACTCTCCTTACCTTGAGGTTTCCTATTTCTGAAAGTATCTCTTTGACCAAATTCGTGCTATTTGGGAAGAGAGGAGAGAGATCCGGTTTTCTAGAAAGTGACCTGTTTGTGTTGGTAACAAAAACTAGGAGGGACTACCATATCTAGAGATCTTTAAAAAATGAAATTATTGTCCTATCCTTGAGGCACTGGTTTGGGTTAAGTAACAATGTACAGTCTCAGAATCATGGAATATCAGAGGTGGGAGAGACTTTACAGATTAACTGGTTCATACCATACCTGAACAAAGATTCCCACTATGATATCTGGCAAATCCTCATCTTTGTTTGAAGATCTCTGTAGAGGAGAAACTTCCTTCTTCTGCCTCAGACAGAGCCTTCCACTTGTGGATAGCCAGACAGTTATGAATTAAGTTATTCCTCAAACTAAGCCAGAAACTTACATCCTTGTAAATTCAACCCATTGTCCTGCCCTCTGGAGCCAAGTAGAATAAGTTGATTCTCTTGTCCACATCACAACTCTTCAAATATTTTAAGACAGTCATTATATCCCTTCCCAGTCTTCTTTCTTATGCATTAAATAATTAGTTCCTTGAATGATTTTTATAATTCTTAGCTTTCTTTCCAAAATATAATATATCCCAATTTTTTATTTCCCCAGGTTTGTAATTCCTCAGAATGCAAATTGGAACTAGAGAGGTGGTTAAGAGAGAAGTGAAAGCCTTACTGATAGGGCATTCATTACATTTTGTTAAGGCGTGGAGTCTGACATGACCATGTTGGGGAATTTTAAGTAGTTGTTGAAACTCAGTGCATCTGACCTTCAAATTTTAAGGCTGTAGTAGACCCTCAGTTTTTAGGGAAGGGATTCTTAACTTTTTTTGTATGATATACCCTTTTGGCAGAATGGTGTAGCCTAATACAAGTGGTTTATTCAATAAATTAATGATTTAAGAAAAGATCAAATTTCAGTTAGAGAGTCCCAAAATAAAGATTAATTTTTCCCTTTCAACTTTGCAGTAACCTTTGGTTGTCCATGACACAAATTTGGGATGAACCATCAATCATTAATTTCCCTAAAGTGGCATGTATGGCTTATCTGTAGGGTAACCTGACTTTAATAAGATCGAAATTAAAGAGATAGATGAAGTCTTATTCTTGGAATATAAAAGTCAACTTCACCAACATAATAGGGCAGAGGAGTAGCTGGGTAACAATTCTTCCAATGATTATCTGGAGGTTTTAGTGAAATCTTATTATGAATCAAATTATGATATGACAGGGGGGAAAGCACTAATAGAATTTTCAATTACACTTGAGAGTCTTAGTATCCCAGATTTGGTTGATGATAATACGTATTTTTTTCCTAAACCAATCACATTTTGTGAATTATGTTAATATTGAAACATCATGTTTAGAAAGGACATTGACAAGCTAGAAAGAGTCTAGAGTAGGGCAACCAGGTTCATGTCGAAGGACCTTGGCATCATGCCATATGAGAGTTAGTTGAAGGAATAATTTAACAAGGAGAAGAAAAGATTTTGAAAGCACCATGACTTTATTTTAAAATGTGTGATAGTGGGCTGTCACGTGGAAAAGGAATTAGATTTATTCTCTCAGAAAACAAATTTTAGAGCAATTGATAGAGATGTCCCTGCCTCCCACTTGCATTGTAGAAGGGATTCCTATTTAGGTTCAATTTGGACCAAATAGTCTCTGAGGTACCTTCCAATTCTAAGATTTCATGATTCTGATATTGTAATTTCCTGGGGCACTTGAGAGTAAGACCAGCCTATATCCAATGATTGGTCCAGGCTGTTTTGTATGTTATCTGGTACTCCTCTAACACATACCTGCTAATTGTTTCCAAAGATAATTTATTTTTAATACATTTTACATATTATTGTGATAAACTATGGTGAAATAGAGCCTTTAGTTAAATACTGGGCATGGTTTGGTCTTCTTAGTTCTTAATTTCTACAACTATGAAATATGAGTATAATCATTAGTCAACTAACTAGATTGAGAGCAATGAAAGAGTAAATAATTATATGTGTAATACCTAGTACTGTAGTGAAGTCTCTAATTAATGACCATTGGAAACTTGGATCATAGATGCAGAGTGAGAAAGGATATTAGAGGTCTAATCTGACCCTCTGCTTTTACAGATGAGGAAACTGAGGCTTCAGATGACAAGTTATCAAGTGTCAGGGCCAAGACTCAAACTTACGTCTTTGGTTCAAATCTAGCTCTCTCTGCACTATACCTTCATGGTTGCAAAAGTTGGTCAATGGGTATAACAGAAAGTATTTCCATTTTATCACAAATGGATTATGTTTAAAACTCCCTGAGGGCAGGAGTTGTGTCTTATTTTTTATCTCCTCTCATATTTAATTTGATATTGTGCTCATACTTAAATATTAAACCAAGTTTTTCATTTTGCTGCTGAGTCCTGCCTCCAATGATTTAGATTAGAGTGCTTCAATGTCTTACCAGATAGTTTTAATTTTTAATTTTTTTCCATATTACATCTATATAATTTTTAATATTCATTTACTGACATTTTGCAATCCATTCTCTTTCCCTCCCCACCAACCCTTTCCCCTCTCTAAGAAGATATTTATACAATAAAATATAGATTGCACATAATGTAATACATATTTTTTTCCTTTTCATTATGTTCCAAAACAATATACAAAATGCTTACACTAAAGAAAAATCCATGGAGGAAATAAAATGAATAATGGTATGTTTCAATCTACATTGACTCTATCTGTTCTTTCTATGACAATAGATAACCTTTTTTTTTATCATGGGTCCCTTGAAGTTGTCCTGCATCCTTACCTTGTTGATAATAGTCAAGTCATTCACAGTTGATCATCATATAATATTATTCTTGTGTTCTCCTTGTTCTACTCATTTCACATTGCATCATTTCATATGAGTCTTTCCAGGTTGGTTTTTCTTTTGTGTGTATGTGTGTATGCATGAATGTTTGTGTGTGTATAGGTGATCATTTTGTTTGCCATTTCTCATGGCAAAATAGTATTCCACTATAATAATTCACTTCCCCTTAACACTTGTCATTTTGCCCTTTTAGTTAGTTTTGTTAGTTTTTTTGATCCAAATTCCTCTCTTAGTAGCTAACAATTTGATGATGAGCTTTTTTCATCTTAGCTAAACACAGCTTTGGATACCATGTATACAATTCATCACCAATGTCATAATTATATTATTTCCAATTAGAAAGCACCTTCTAGAGCTCACAGGGTTTTAGACTGGTTTTACAAAAGGAAAAAGTAGAAGCAATGGGTGGAAGTTGGAGAAATTGAAGTTCAAGAAAACTTCCTAATAATGAGAGCAACCTAAAAGTAGAAGGGGCCATCTCCTCATTTGAATAAACTTAAGGAACACAGAGTCAAATAAAATTTACAGTAAGTTGTAACTACATATATGGAAATTTCTCTTCATCTCTATCTCTTAGAGTCCATTGCTTCCTTAAGGTCCAGTTCAAACCTTGTAAAATAGAAATTTCCTCTACTTAACTTCTCAGGCTCTTTTTCTTTAATAATCTTGCATTTTCTATGTATGTATTTTGCATGTGTCAATTTTATATATAGGCTTCTCAGGTAAAATATAAATTCTTTGAAGGTAAAGACATTTTTTTAATCTGCTCAGTACTTAGCTTATTGCCTACAACAGAGAAAATGCTTAACATATCATCCTTAATTGATTAATGAAGCATTAGAATAGCAATGCAATGGAGAATTCTGAATTAACAAATAGTTGTTGGATGAATGAATGAATAAATAGCTATTATTAGGAAAGCCTGAAAATGAAAATGTGGAGTGTCCATTTTATTAGTCATGTAGTTATTTTAAAGGAAGTAATATGAATAAGTTGACTAGTTCATGACTTTAATTTATACTCCAACTTTTGGATTCAACTAGGCCAAAAGAAAACAAAAAAAATAAACAAAAACACTTGTCTATTTAATGTGTCTGAGTTTTAACTCTTTTTAGTTGGCTTTAATATTTGGATAATGATTTTGCCCATTAACATGGAATCTTACTATAGTTTTGTTTTGTTTTTAAATTAAAAGAGGCTGATTTCCTTTAAGGTCGAGTATATGATTTCTCTATATAACATAGAAATAGAAAAATCTTAAGAATTAGTTCTCAAGGGTAAGGAATAGAGGTTAAATTAAAACTTCACTTTTTCTATTTTCACTTTTTTTTTTTGCTATATATGTATGGGTCAGAGAGTTAGCCTTTTAAGAGCACTATTTCATCTCCCACCCAATACTGGTACCCAGACCATGATAGGTCTAGAAGCATAATAGATTCTAATAGACTATAGATTATTGATTTTTTATTCCAAGGATTAATTTTCTTTTAGGATCATATGATCTCAGATTTATACCTAAAAGGAACCTTAGAAATTATTGTCTGGCCTTATTATTTCAAGAAAAGAAAATAGGCCCTAAAGCAGTAAAATGACTTGCCCAAGGTCATACAAATAGAAAGTGAAGAAGGCAGGATTTGAATTCGAATTCTCTATCCCCAAAACAGTGCTAATTTCCATTTTATCATGCCAACTACAATTGGTTAAACATGTTTGTTTTCACAGAAATTTTTGAATAAATGAACAATAAATATATTTCCCAAATCATGTTGAAGTGCATTTTTAGGCCCAAGTTCTAATTTTTTCATGAAACTACTTGCTTATTGTTTCTTTCCCTCTAAACTGTTCTAAGGTTTCTTAAAGTTTTCATTTCTTTCTCTCTCAGTTTCTCTCTTTTTCTGGTCAAGAAAATTACCCAGGGTCCTTTTAATAAGATAGTGGTGTTACTAGGATTTGCAGTTGGTTATTTTCTCATCCTGATGAATAAAGTACCTACTACCAATTGTTCTTGAATTTTGAAGTCTATACTTTAAAAAATGACTTAGAATTCGAGGATAAAAAAAGATTAATGGTAATCGACACTCCTTCCCCTCCCACCCCCCCCTCTTTTCCCAGATTGTTTTGTTTGGGATCCTGCCTTAAAAATAACTACAAGAAACCCAGAACTCTCCTAGCCTCAGCAAAGAAAGGCATTGATTAGCCGGATAGCTTTGCCCTGTGCTTAGCAGCTAATAAAAGTTGCCGAGCATCCGAGTTGGGGCATACATATCTGTATCTCCTATACCGGAAGTAATTGCATATACTGGAAATGCCTACAAGTTCCAATTGTGTCGATTCGTGGGACCCTCAGAACTGGGAGTCCAATTCAGAGGTTTCCCCGTTAGAGAGAAGTCCCCTTTTGAAGACTAGATTCCCTTTTAAACAAAAATCCTTCCCCCTAAAAGACACAAACAATGACATGCCCAAAATAGCTTTTTAGTCAGAATTGACGACACTTTCTCATAGCTTGTCATCTGGAGAAAAACTGAAAACCCTGCTTTCTTCTTCTAATTTTTCTGCCTTTTAAATCCCTCTCTTCCCACTTGCATTGCCTCACCTCGTTGCCCACGGGAAATGCCCAGGGCTTCAGCACCCCTGCAGTGCTCAGGGGGGTTTATGTAAAACATATTTAAAGAATAATCCTAAAAGTCACTGCAGCTTTTTTCTCCCCTCCCGAGTTATGCTTCTCCTCCACGTTGCTGTTATGCTGATGGGGAATGTCGTGGCTAAGACAGAACCACTTTTTTTTTCCCCTCCCACAATTTTTGCTGCAGTGAGAAACTGCTCTTTTCTCGTTCTATTTTAGCAGGATAGCTTCAGAATTGGTGCTGAACATTAGGGCTTCCCAGGGCTGGAGACAGGACTTTAGAATCACACACTGGACTTGATTCTTTCAGCTCAGTAAAAATCGAGTTAATTTGCAGCATCCGGTGGCTGACAGGAATGACAACAGACAGTGGGATCTGTCCATGGTTTTGAATTCAGGGTGTTCCCCCCCACACCTCCCAATTCCTCAGGATTTCAGGAGGGCAGAAGCTTTCTGTCTGTCTCCCTGATCCAGCTGATCATTTGAAATGCAGGAGCAGTAGCCACGGAAAACTGAGGTTATGTTATCCCCTGGAATCCTGTCTCTAGTTCAATCCTTTGCTCTGATATCGATTGTGTTTTGCCAATAAAGCCCAGGTTTGAAAAATTGTGCATAGCATTTGATTTGGGAGCCCAGGCACTCCAGTCGTCCCTAAGCAGCTGCAATGATTTGTACCCGATGACAGGGAAGTAAGAGTCCGTGGTACTCCTCGGCCATTTAAACACAGTGGACCCAATTGGCGTTTTAGAGAGACCCCAGCTAAGAAAGAAATCCTTTTTCTACCCCCCTACCCCCCACAGTCTCATTCTGCACTGATAGGTAGAAGGAGGTGAATTTGCAAGGATTTGTAGTACTAAGGGTTTGCCAAAAAGGGATTCTGCATCAGGATAGGTGGGGATAGATTGCAGAGCCTACAGTATCCCTCAGAATAGAAAAGGACTCCCTATTCAGTTTCCCACCTGCCTGATGCATTCTCCTTATAAAGTACCTAATAGGAAAACATCAGCCCTCCCCAGAAATATAAAGTAACCCATTGGTTAAATTTTAATTCCTCACCTTACCCCCCCCCAACCCCCGTGAGTTCTCCTCCCCTCCCTTCTTTTTTCTTTCTTTTTTTTTTTCCTTCTTCTTCTTCTTCCCCTCAGTGATTTAAAATGCTAGAAGCGAAAGCAACTGAGGTCTTAACTTTCAGCTGCTGAATTCTTGGCTAATTGAAATTACTGGGCATAATGCTATATATAGGCAATGAAGAGATTTTTAGCTTTCACTCAGTGCCTTCAAGACATGTCTTTTTGTAGTCAGAAAAGCCCGAGATCAATGCATTTTCAAACTGACAGAGGGAACCGGCGCTTCTTTGGTAGCACATGCTCAGGATCGGGTCTGTGGTTTGTGCTGAGCTGAGGAGCTGAATGCCAGTCCATATGCTCCTTGTTTACTGCAATGTTTTTTGCATGTTACTGTGCACTCCGGACTAACGTCAAGGTAAGAGGAGCCGAGGCAACACTGGGGGCAAGATGTACATGTTTAAAGCCAGCTGCAGAAAATGTCTACCTTGTGTGGCTGGCTCTTCAGGACTTGAGGATTTGCTAGCTGCTCAGGCATATTATTACAGGTGGTTGGAGGGGCTTTGTTTTACTGGGACTGTGGAGCTGAGCTGGAGAGGCATGTTTGCAATGTGCTGGGTAGTGACCTTCATGTTTAACTCTTTGTAATTCTGGTTCATCAGCCGGTCTCCTGGAGGTGGGGGGGGGGGGCATTTAGGGGGAGAAGGGAATAAATGGAAATTAGCCAGGTAGGCCAGGAATAAAAAATCAGCGATGGAATAGAGGAAACGATCGCTATTTAGAATTAAGAATTCAAATACTTCTTCCCCGAAAGTGATGGCAGATGCATGTTTTCTTGCTGCTTTATTGTCTGCAAGCCAGAGGGCTGGAAGAACTGGTGGCTGAAATGATATCAGGATGCCATTTGGGGCATAACTTGTCATCAAATGCACACAAACAACTGAGGAACACTGTTAATTGACAATATCTGTCTCCCTGCTCCTCAGCTGGCTTCTCGATCAGAGTCAGCCTGCAGCATCAGTGTTGTGGTCTCGCCTTTGCACATGTTCGTGCCCCCCTCCTTAGCATTCACTTGTTTGGGCTAATAAGCCTCAGAAGTTGAGTCTAAGTTGCTAGATTTATTCCCTTGTCAGCAGCTAGGACAATATTAGTTGAAAAGATCACTGGCATTGTATTCATTCAGCTTTGAGGCAGACATACAGGCCAGCTGTGGGATTCCAGTGGCATAATTTAAGTGAATTACAGTACTCTGTCAACATATTGAGACTGTTGGGTTGTTATTCTTGCACTGGGCATAAATGGAAAGTATGTGCCTCCGAGAAAATTTAGTTAAAGCCCCAGAACTGAAAACAGAGGTTTTAAAAATTGATAGAGGAATTTTAAAAATATATATTTTTCTGAATGGAAAGCTTTAAGGTGTCGGGGTACTAAAGTTTCATCTCCTGGGTCTGGAGATTTTAATAACAGAATTCAGTACTACCATAGATGATTTTATAAGGGATTTTTTTCTTACTGGATTTAAAGTAGGGAGAATCTTTTTATTGTGATGGGTTTTTTGATGACTAACTCTGTAATACAACTGCCTGTTCATTTTGTTAAGTGATTTTTACTTTTGATTACTTTTAAATTAACTTTCTTAACCGATTAACCTCCACACCTGTGACAGTGATGGTGGAAAAATGTATATTTTGAACTATCCAGAGTGAGTCAGACTGTATAGTTGGTGATTTCTGATCCTTCTCTAAATATAGGTAATAGAGGAAAAGGTTTGTAAAGGGCAATAATTGTAAGTGCTTATGTACATTGTCCTTAAATGGGAGCGTCAAAGTGCTTTCTTCATCAAACTTCATCCTTTCCTCTCGCCTTCCCTTCTGCCCCTGGGCAATCACTAACCTGACTAGTAGTCTGAGAATAGAGCAGGATTGTACAATAAAAGAAATATGAGATAAAATGAGTAGACAGTTCTTTCATTGCTGGTTTCACGAGATACTCTTTAAAATATATTTATTAACAATGAGTGCAGGATTTTATGGGTTTAACTTTTCAGAAGTCTATCCTGAAATCCATAGATACAAGAACATTTAGTCTCATGTCCACAGAGATTTTGAACATATCTGGATAACTGGGAGTGAGGTGGGGGAAACAGTCCATGTATGTATGGTTGTATTCTCAGCTCTGATTCATTAATCAGTTGAAACTCAAACCTCTAAATTGTCACATGTTGTGTTGCTGTCATTGTATTGAGTGCAGGAACTTTAACCAAATTGATCCTTGTCTTTCTGAGAGTAAATACTTGCTTTTTCTTTCATAAATTGCTATTTTCTTTCTGAGTTCTCTTCTCTTGGGAGTAGCAAGATTTGTGACAGAGTTTGCCATCTACTTATGCTTTAATATACTAACCAAACTGAAATTCTGAAATCCTGTCTATAATTTAGGTTGTACATTGGTTGGGTACAGAATTGCTTTAATGGTGCCATTGAAATCACTCTAATATGTAATGGTTTCCCAAAGTCTTCCTGAGTCAACTTGGTTGATGATAAATTGACCCTTAATTTTCTATACTGACTGAAACATAAACAGCAAATATAGTTCTTTGTTTTTTAGATAGCATAAGCTATTAAAGTCATAGGTTCTTGGGAATCTATAGCCTGGAACAGCCCAGAGAATTTTGGAACTAATATATGAATAAGATTCAAGATGTGGGGTCTGGACTAATGACAGCTAGGGGGATCAGCTTGACCTATCTTAGCCTTAGCCTGGCAAGTTCAAGGCAGGACTCAGCAGACACTATTACAGATCTGAAAGAGCCTGAGCATGTGAGTCTGTGTGAAAAAATATGAATAAGTGAGAAGCAAAGTTTGTTCTTTGAATGTTGCCTGAGGAATAATGACCATAGAAATCTGATTGGCTCGGAGAGTTGTGTTTATGTTATCCTCATCATCATCCTAAATTCATTATATTCACTAGGGAAGAAACAATGATAATGAAAAACTATAGTAAAAAGCTAACAGATAACTTTTGTTATCTCATTAGTTATAAATAAATTGTTGTTAATACTCATTATATAGTACTAATATCATTTTTCATTTAAATAAGAAGAACCAATATTGTTGTTGATGATGATGATACTCTTAGGTATGAATTCTGTTCTGCAGTTTTTCAAAGCACTTTTACATATATAACCTTATTGGGTTATAAACTATAAAAAAAAGTTAAGGAGTAGAGAATTTAAATAACATCTACATACAAGGTAATCAATAGGAGGATATGATGGACACTTGAATATTTCCCAATCTATTTATATCTGGAAGACGCAAATCACTCATCCACTCATTCAACATGTATTTATTGAGTGTCTACTGTATATAAGGCACTGGCTAGGTTCTGGGTGGATTAGAAAGATGAAAAGACAGAACCTTTCCTCTTAAGCATGATTGAGGGACTTAGTAGAGGAAAGAATGATAACATGAAATTAAATAGTATTAAATGATATGAAAATTCAAAGGAGGAGGGATACCTTCCAACTAACTGGGTAGTTGAGATAAAAAGTGCTTTTTGTTGTGGAAATAACTAATTTTAGATAATCTCTTGTCCATAGAAAAATAACAAATGAATGAATGAAAAAGTAGGTATTAAGTGCCCACTACAAGCTAAGTGTTGAGAATACAAAGAGGAAAAAAAAAGTAAAACAATTTCTGCTTTCAACCTGCCCCAATATATCTTTCCAGATCTAGTGGGACATTACTCTCTTTAATTCAAAGATCCATCCAGACTAGCTTTCTCTCTCTTTCTGTATATCCTGTCTTCAGACCCTTACACTAACTGTGCCTTACATCTAGAGTATATCTTTTCCTTAACCCTACTTCAAAGAATAACTCTTTCCCTTAAATGTAGCTCAGGTACTAACACATGAAGCCTTTGCCATTTCCTCTCAGTGCTGATGTTTCTAACTTCTATTTAGCCATGTTGTGTGTATATTTATCTGTTTTATATTTATGCTGTACATATTTTATATATATTAGAATAAAACTACAACCATAAACTAGAATGTAAGCTCATTGTGAGTAAGGATGGTTTCCTTCTTTGTACTTGAACCTGCAGTGCCTAGCACGGTGCCATGTAAATAGTAATTGATTAATAATAAATACTTGTTGATTGACTGACTGAAGGACCTCATTTTCTAATGGAGTAGGAAAGTCATATAGAAACATTCAAAGCATATGGAAAGGCCTAGTAATCCCTAGGGTCCTAGTAGGGCAAATAACAAAGTTTAGTGGTCTAGAGAGTATAATCCAATTGGAAATAGTAGGGATGATGATATTGCTTTGGACTTATGACTTAATCGGTTTGGGGAACCCCCATTATAGATATGCCCTTCACTGATGCATACTGACAATTTATCTGTTCTGGAAACTTAACCTTGGACACCTATATTCACATAGATAGGATCTGACAGAAGCAAGACTAGAACTCAGTCCTTTCTGATTCCTTCAACTATTCTGCAACCCTGCTAGATCACATTAGATCATTGACTTTATATCTGTATAATATTTTTAAAAACTTTTTCTGATTGATTGATAGATAATCACTATATATTTATAACTTAAATATCAAAAGTATGTCAATATACTTTTATGTTTTTTATATTTTTCCCAAAAATCCTTTTTTGAGTTAGAAAGGGAAAGTATTATTTCCATTTTTCAGATGAGAGAACCCAGGCAAAAAGATGTTAAGTGATCAGTCAGGATATTCAGCTAGCTCGTGGCATACCAAGAACTAGAAGTGGCCTCTTGATACCTAGAACATATTCTTTCCATTGTAGCATATTGCCTGCCCAAGTGAATTTAAAGAGGTAAAACAACACAGGCTTTAAAGCTATTTGTGATGATAAAATAGTGTACTGGAAAGGATATTGGACTTGTTGGCTGATAATGATAATAATAATTGTAGCTAATATTTATATATCACTTTAAGATTTGCACAATACTTTACATATCTTATCTCATTTGATCTTCAAAACAATCTTGTGAGGTAGGTGCTATTATTATTTTTAATTTTGGAATGAGGAAACTGAGAGGAGGGGAAATTAAGTGACTTGTCCAGGGTCACATAGTTGGTAAAAAATTGGAAGATCTAGGTTTACCACTTCTTTCCTGAGTGACCTGTGGTAAGGTATTCTGCCTCCTTCTATTTGAAATAAAGAAATTGCATCACATGCCCTCCTCACCTCACAAGTTGCCTTTCAACTCAAAGTTCTTTAACCTGTCTTGTTCTTTACTGTTATTATTATTATTTTTACAAAACCCCTTTCTTTTATCTTAGAATTGATACTAAGTATAATTTCCAAGGCAGAAGAGCAGTAAGGACTAGGCAATGGGGGGTTAAGTGAGTGCCCAAGATCACACAGCTAGGAAGTGTCTGAGGACATATTAGAAGCCAGGACTTCTCATTTCCATATAGGATGCCAGGCTTTCTATCCACTGATCCACTTAGCTCCCCCAATCATATCTTCCATTTGACTTTGTAGATGGCTTGCCTTGATGTCTTAAGGTTTGACTTACAAACTTAACATAAGATTATCTAATGGCTTCATTCAGTAGGCACGATAAGAGTTAAATTTTGCAGGAGTTTTTAGGTCATAGAAATAATTCAATAAAAACTTAGGATGCTTAAAGAGGAACATATTTTGGAAGATTTGCATGAATTGATCTAGGCTGAAGAGAACAGTATCCAGAGAATAATATTCACAATTACATAAATGTAACTGAGTTTTCAAGGATTGACCTTAGCCCCAGAGAAGAGATGATGAAATTAAGCTTTGTTTTTGGTAGAGAGGCGGAAGACTTTGAGTATAGAATAGTGCATCCATGGCCAGACAGGATCACTATGTCAGTTAGCTTTGCTTAATGGTTTTTCTTTATTATGATGGGGAAAGGTGTTTATTGAGAAGTGGGGCTATAGCATATCAGTTAATGACCATGTTGCAAAAACAAAAGGAATCAATATTTTTATTTATTTAGGAAAAGAAACATGTTTGTGAACATTGCTAAAGTCTAGTTTCCTCTTTTTCTATAGAAAGAGAAGGCTCTTTCTCTTAATCACCAAGATTGCCTACTTATATTAAACTTCAACCGAATTGAGCAGATAATTCTCTTGCTAACAGGAGCCCATCCCAAACACAATTGTCCCATCCTGTTTCAGATCACTGTTAGAATATCTCAGTTATAACCAAATCTATTTTAATCCCCACTCCATCCTAGTGCCATGTTCTTTTTTGAGGCTATGGAGCAATACCATGAGGATAGTCCCTGAGTGAACCAATTAATCAATACATTTCTAAAATGACATGAAAGGTCTTGTGTTAGGTACTGTAGAATAGAGAGAGAGGGTTGTATCTTTGATTTCACTGCTATAGGGGATTCCAAATGAGGAAACACCTTCCACCAGTACAGGTTAGCAACTTTTCTGCAATATATAGTATGAGAGAGTTGTTTAGGAAATGGAGAGAATATGTCAGAGGCAGGAGTTGAACTCGTCTTTCTGAATCCAGGACCTTTTCCTTATCTGCCATAAAACATCCCCTCCACTGTATAATAAATATATAAATCATGCTAATGTCTTTCAAATATGCATAGAAAAACATTTACCCTCATTGAATATTCCTAAACCTACATATTTTTAGAGGATCTTCCTTGCTTGAAATGTTTTTCCTTTGCTTCAACAATAATCCAAATATTACCTAAGCTTTAAAGTCCCTTTCTAGTTCATTTATTAAAGAACAACTGTTTAAGTACCTACTATGTGCCAGTTATTATGGTAGGCACTGTGGATAGAGATAGCAACAAACAATCCCTGGAGCTTACTACATTCTATTAGTTTCCCAAGGCTGGGGGTCAGAAGAGAGAGACTTGGGCCAGAGTTATAGTTCTGGGATTCATTTTCACAGAAATAATAGTTGAATCTCTCAAAGGTATCTGTCACCATTGGAATTTTCCAGACCACCCCAGGCCCCAGGAATTTGTCCTTTATTTGACAGTAAATGTATATTACTTTGGGATCTCTCTTTTTTATTGCAGTCACACTTTTCAGAGCCATAACTAGCAATTTTTATAACTGGGGAAAGCAGCATAAAATATAACTGGGGACACAGAACATGTTTTCAGTTGAGTTGATCAGATTGGAGAGGCAGCAAAGATTCAGAGGGAAATACAGAAATGGCTTCCTAGGATCAGGCAGCCAAATAAGGGTGCGGGGTGGGGGGGAAACTAAAAAGTTATCTTAGGGAGTGTTATTATTACAAACTATTTGCACTACTCAGTTGTTTCTGTTTCTAAAAGAAGAGAAGTGCTGGTAGTACCTTCTAAAATTTTAGTGTCCTGGGGTTACAGCCCTACCCACCTTACACTAGTTAAAGTTTGGAGATTATTTAAATATTTAGTAGTATGTATTTTGTCTTCTCAATTAAGCTATAGGTTCCATAAGAGCATGAAATACATCTTAGGTTTCTTTGTATCCCCTGTCCACGATGATTGATGGTATTCCAGAAATTCTGGATCATCATTCTCATCAATGAAGACTATATCCCATTATTATTCAATATAACATCTCACAAACTGAAGCTTTGAATAAATGATTATTGATTAGTATAAGGATAATTTAGATTTGTGAATAAATATCTGTAAATAGTTGTTCATGTCATATATATTTGCCCTTAAGTCATATACTACTTCAAAAGCCATCCCCTTAAATCACATTTTGGTTTTCCTTTTATTATGCTTTGATCATGTCTGATTTTGTGGCGAAGTTATATATGTTTCATACTACCACCATCATAAAGTAGACTCATTAGAGATAGGACTCATTTTCCCCAGAGGCCAGAAAATTTCTTTCAAATATAATGGATACTTCAATACAATTTTTTGAACTAAACTGAAACATAGAATTATAACATATCATATAGTGCTTGGAAGAGACCTTAATGATCATAGAAACCAACATTTCTGATTTAGAGATGAAGAAACCAATGCTTAGAGGGATTCAATAACTTTCCCAAGTACCTAAAATGAAGAGAGATTAGAGCCAGGACAAGATAGCTTTTAGGTTTTTTAAATTCATTGGTTACAATGTCAAGGAATGGAGAAGAAGATTCATATTCAGCTGACCTCATTTCAGGGTGTATTGGTAATATGTAAACTGACTTAGATGGTGTTATTCATGAGATAATGATAGAATAAGAAATATATGTTCTTCCTTACTGCAACCTATTTTGTCTCTGTCTCTCTGTCTCAGGAAAGTGAAGCTAAACATGTGAATAATCTCAGAACGTCAGTTTTATACAAAGCACTGAATGGTCTATAGGTACTAGGAATAATGAGGGTGATCAGTAAGTCACTAATTATCATTTATGTTACTACCATGTATCAGGCACTGTGCTAAATGCTGGAGATACAAAAAGAGGCAAAAGATAGTCCCTGATCTCAAGAAGTTTATAATCTAATGGTAAAAGGAATCTGAGCCTTTACCAACTCACCATTCTTAGAGTAAGCAAATATTGGGTAACATTTTATGTTTTATATTTTTCCATATTTCCATATAGATACAGTTTTAATAATTGTTTTTCTGACATTTTGTGATCCATATTCTCTCCCTCTCTCTTTCTCAAGATACCAGGTAATATGATATAGGTTGTATATTGCTACCATGTTATATATAACTCTATATTAATCAGGTTGTATAAGAAGATTTATATTGCTTATACTAGAGAAAAATTCATGAAAGAAATAAAACAAAAAATGGCATTCTTCAATCTGCATTCAGATTTTATCTGTTTCTTATGTGGCGACAGATAACCTTTTTAGTCATAAGTCCCTTGAGGTTGTCAGGATCCTTACATTACTGCCTAGGTAACTTTGAATACAATGGTCATGAATAAGTGAAATAAGGATGAACACTGGAGTTGGCAACATTCAGAATTTCCCCCCTTCTACGAGTAAGAAAAATGTCACCAACTCAGCCTGTAACGATTTGTATTAGATATGTATGCGACCACTTTGAATTAAAAGCTTCTAGTGGATAGCAACCCAGGCATCTGAATGTTTTATATGGGAATTAGCAAAAACACAATGTATTATCATTAACAATAGCTAGAACTTAGAATGCTATGAGGTGGGGCAGCTGGGTAGCTCAGTGGAGTGAGAGTCAGGCCTAGAAACAGGAGGTCCTAGGTTCAAACCCGGCCTCAGCCACTTCCCAGCTGTGTGACCCTGGGCAAGTCACTTGACCCCCATTGCCCACCCTTACCAATCTTCCACCTATGAGACAATACACCGAAGTACAAGGGTTTTAAAAAAATACTAAAAAAAAAAAATACTAAAAAAAAAAAAAAAAGAATGCTATGAGGTTTGTGAATCTCTTTATGTGTGTCATCTTATTTGATCAATGAAATTATTCTGTGACACAGATGTTATTATCATCCCCATTTTATAAATGATGAAAACTGAGACTGAGGACTCTCAAGAAACTTGAAAAGGATCACACACATAAGTTTTTAAGGCAGAATTCAATCTTGGGTCTTCTTGACCCCAATTTCATTGTTCAATCTACTGTGCTACCTTGCTCTTTGTAACATGATAAGTGGCAATTTTTAAAAATAGCCAGATGACTTACTCATTCATTCTTTCCTTTATTTCCTTTATTTATTTAGCATAGTTAACAAACTATGCGATTAATGTTATTAGTCCTTAGACAGGCTCAGATTATTCTCTTCCCACCTTCTTCTGCAAGGGTAAAAGTATGGGAAGTCCTCTTTAAGACTCTTATCAGAATGTAGGCTGATAATGGGGGCTCATAAAGGAGTCTGTGTGTGAAGGAGTAGATTACTCAAATCACTGAAAGCCACATAGAATTGCAAGTCAAACCAAGTCATGCAAAGAACATGATTCCAGTTTTCATACTATATGACCTTTCAAATAACCTTCCCCAGGCACCTGTGTGCCATGCGATTCATGAGGACCTAGGTTGTCAAGCTGATTTAGGTCAACTTCTTACTGCCTTTAAAGGTAAACCTTGCCTGAGTAGAAACTGCAAAGCCACGGAGGTAATCATTCAAAAGCATTAATTGAATATCTCTTCCAGGGGAACCAAACAAGAGAAAACATTATGCTAGATACTGTGAGGTGCCAAAAGAATAAAGCAGAGAGAACATTTCTGTTTTCAATGAATATACTATATAGCTTGAAATAATGCATATTATAAGGTATTTCATGGTGGCATAGCACTGTAAATTCATAGTCTCCTTTGAAAGTACCAGTCATCCTGCAAGATTAGTGGTGCTAAGTCTTAGTATGCCCATGCTATGAGGGAGATGAGGGAATTAAGGGTAAGAGAAGTAAAAGGATGTCCAAACTTGTATATTTAGCACAGGGACCATTCTTGGAATTTAAGTCTTCTGACTTATATTTTTACAATATGACAGCAACCTATATATATATGAGATACATGTGGCATCAGTAAAAAAACCAAGAAGATTATTGATAGATAGATAGAAGAACTAGCTATTCTTAATGATTTTAAATTGAGTCAAAAAGGAAGCAATGATCACAAATGGCAAAGTTGACTTTTTTAGTAAGAAACTATAATAAACTAACTTCATCTTATTTTTCAACAATATTATTAGAATAGTATCAGAATGTTAAAGATATTGATTGTCTTCCTAGTTTTGTAGCAAAGTATTTGGAAAGGTCTTTTTTATTCTTATGAGAGAGAGGATGTGAGAGACAGAAAGAGATGGAGTCTGTTTGGACTAGTTAATAATATAGTTACATGAATTGAGAACTGATGGTATATTTTGGTCAAAATGGTCATTCAATGACAACCTGGAAAAAGGTCATGAATTTCCCCAAGCATATGTGTTGAGACTCATGCAATTTAACATTTTTATCAATGAATTAACAACTACATAAATACCATACTTCAAAGATCTACAGATATGACAAAGCCAAGATTACACTTTTGAAGAGAAAACCAAGAAAATCTATAAAAGGATTTAATAGACTAGAATGTTGGGATGAAGCTGATCAATTGAAACTTTTTTGAAGAGTTACCATTTTAATATGTACATATATAATATGTAACATGACATTAATATAATACATGTTATTTGTTATAAATATGTAATAAATTATAATAAATATACTTATGCAAGAGAAACAAATTCTCACATTAGCTATGTCCAAAATCTATATCTCATTTCCTCCTGTGCCCTAAGAAGGTAGATAATATAAAAAAGGTTGTACATATATTATCTTTTAATACATCTTTCCACATTCATCATATTGTGAAATAAGACACATGTTGCTTATTTTAGGGAAAATTTTGTGGAGGAAATAAAAAGAAAAATGATATATTTTAGACCATATTCATATTTTGTCTGTTCTTACTGTGGTTATGTATATCCTTTTTCATCATGAGTCACATGGAGATGACCTGAACCCTTGAATTGTTGATAAGAGTGAAATCATTTATAATTGATCATCATGTGTTATTGTTGTTATTGTATATAATGTTCTCCAGTTTTGCTCACTGCACTTTGTATCACTTCATCTAAACATGAAATGTAATAGAGATAAATCTAATGTATTACCCTGAAGTTTAAAAAAAATGAAGTTTAAATATTCAAGATAGGGAAAGTATAGGCAGGTATGCTTGTCTTAAAGGCAGGTACATATCTTTAACATACTGCATGTTCAATATGAATCAGCACATATGGCATACCACAAGAGTTTTCTAGTGACATTGGCCTCTTTTCTATTTCTTGCACCTGACACATTTTTGGAAGGACATCGATAAACTGGAGAACAACTAAAGGAAGTACACTAAAGGGTAAAGACATGTCATATAAAGATCAATAGAAGGAACTGGGAAGTTTCAGAGTAGAGAAGGGAATGCTGAGAAGGATCTTGATTTCAGTGTTCGAATCTTCGAAAAGCTATATGTGGAAGAGGGATTAGATTTGTCATACAGGTATCCTTTCTACACCTTGACTTTCCTCTTCATAGTTTCCATATTGTGAGTTGGAATAAGAAATTAAATGGAAATTTTGGAGGAGTTTGTGGAAGCTACTTATGACATCTAAAGGCCAGCAAATGACACAGAAAAAAAGTTTAGAAACTCAGAAATGAAATTAACCCAAAATTTACAATGTTACTCTAAATTCTGATAAAATAAAAATAAAAAAAAATTCATACTTCTCTGGTATGAAGGGAGGTACAAAACATTTTGCACACATTTTCCAGATCATGGGCATGCTGTGCCTCTAACCCCAATGATGTGGAATGGATAACTGTACTTGGCTCCAAGGCCACAATGCGCATCAATGAATGGAAATTGTACAGAAGCATATTTTGGTTCCATTTGAGAAAAAAAATAAAAACTTCTTAACTATCAGAGCTATTTAAAAGTGAAATGAACTGCCATGGGAGTGAGACAGTTCCCCTTATACCCATGTCTCTGAAATGTGATACAATGACTGAATATAACTCACTAGATGGAGTTTGACCAAGACCAAATACAAGAAGATATATTCTCCATGTTTCTAAACCCTATGTATTCATCTGAATGTAGCCAAAAACCATATTAAGGTTATCAAGTCAACAAGCATTTATTAAGTCCTTATAGTGTTCCAATGGGGACAGGGAAAGGATTTTTGTTTTGCTTTGTTTTGTTTTTTAAAAGAGGTAAGATTTTACCTGAGACTTGGAGGAGGCCAAAGAAATCATTATTTTGGGGTTATCTAGCCAAGGAGATTAGGAAGTATTTGTCAAATTGGTAGAAAAACAAGTGGTATATTTTCATAGAAATCAAGGAAGGAGCAAGAGCCTAAAAGAGTTTAGTTACCATTGGATGTGTAGTAGAGTTTAATCCAGTGGTAAGACCAAAAACATAGATTACTAAAGATTAAGCAGAATGCAAGAAATGAGGAAATGGAGATAATGTTGTTAAGAATATACAATTCAGATGGTAGGTAAGTAGAGTGGAAATGTCTTGAGAATAGTGAATTTTTTTTTTATTTTTGTCTTTTTATCCTCAGTACCCAGGACAGCACCTTATACATGCCCCAGGTATTTAAACAGTGTTGTGGAATGTATGAATGACTGAACATTCTTTGGATTCATGGAAATACAAAACAAACTTCTTGCTCTGGAGTACATTAAGGTCTAGAAATGGAAGCATATGCATATTCAGGAGGCCTGTTAGACAGCCTTATTCAATCTTTTGACTATCTTTGGTAGTACTTAGCATAGCACTTTACAAAGAGGAGATTTTTTAATAAGTGTTTATAGAATGGAATAGAGGACCATCATATGCTGCTTTGTAAGTTTGCATCTCAATAAAGTGCACAGGCAAAAAATGCTATTGGAATTCATATGTATAATCTGACACATTTGTAGATAAAGTTTAATTCTGCCCAAATGTAGATACTTATAAACCATCTGAAAGTTTAGTATACTTTTAAAGAGGTCAATTAGCAATGCAAATGAAAGTCACCTACCCTAGTGGTAAGTACAACAAACACAATAATGATCCTCATTAGACTTGTTAGACATTCTGCTTTAGAACATTTGACTTTGCTGAGTTAGAAATAGGCAGAAAGTCAAATGCGGGTTTAGACTCTCATGTTTAAAGTTGGAGCTCTGCAGGTTTCAGCATTTGGAACCAAATGCCCAAAAATACGGACTCGAACTTTATAAAAGTTATATGTTCGATAGAGCAAATAAAAAATAACATGAAAATGAAGAAACAAAGATTTAACTAACAACTTTTATGCTGGAGGCAAGTAGCAAAAACGTGATTGAAACAAATAACATAACCCTTCCTCCAACCCCCCAATCCCTCCTTGTGGCCCCTCCCCTAATACAGCTGAGTAGACCTTTCTAGTAGGGTCTCCAGAGACAGCTAGGAGATGTCCTAGGGTGAGGCTACTGAAAGGAAGAAGTGCCTTATCTGCTAGCTTCCAATTTGAACTCATTATTCTTGCTAAGTAGAAATGAAATATATTTGTTTCTATAGTGCCAGAAGACTCCACATGTTGCTAGTGCTCTATAAATGTCATCATCCTGAGACAATGCCACAACCATGTGATTCTGTTCAAAGATACAAATAATAAGAGTGGTTGGTCAGATTGATAAGCCAAAAATCTGCTTAGAGAAAATAAATGTTAAGCTTTATTTTGATGGAAGGATATCTGGGTTGGTGGTGTGGAGTGGGAAATTGACCAAGGTGGAAATAAATAAAAAGAATCCCTTTATTTGAAAAGAAGGGCCATACATTGGCAGTCCTATGCATAGGGATTTACTAAAAGGAAATGATTATTCTTTACATGTTCTTTGTCAGGTCTTATAAGCCCCACTCCCCAGGTTCATTAGGAAAGGTAAACGAGGAAAGCTATTTTATGAAAAGTAAATAAAGAATTGTGGGAACGAGAGACATTATTCTTTTTCGGCCATTGCTTTTCAGCAGAGGATAGAAGGCTTCCAAGTGTGACATTAGAATGGCTCTGAAAATGAAGCACAATTTAAAAATAAATGATGATACTTAGCTTTCTAAAGGAGTGTTGAGGCCATGCTTAGAAGTATAGCAAGATAAAAAAAGAAAAGAAATGAAATTTAGATAAATAGACTGTGTATCTAGTCTTCTTCATTCCTACCCTTCCCTTCTACTGCTTCCAACTGAAACCTGACCCCAGCATTGGGTGCAAACGGGATGGATTTTGTAGAATGTTGATCTCCTTAAAGCAGAATTGAACAAGACAATTTTAGAATCCTATATGGGGAGGAGGGGGATTTAGTAATTTGAGAGTAACACTGTTAGCATATGAAATGATTATATTTTCAGACCATCAACCAAAGAAACCCACAGATAGGAAAATTCAAATCCTTTTAAACATATATTGAGGCTCCAAATCACTTTCATTGCCATAAGACGCTTGAGACCCTTCTTAGCAAAGGAGCTTAATTTAGAATGCAAAGAATGCTAAGTTTCAGCCTGGTTCCTCCATCCCTCCCTAGCTATATTGGGTAAAATGAAATTAAACTCTTTGAGTTTCCATTTCCTCATCCATAAAATGGAAAAAAATTAAAAACAAAAGCATTGCACTACCTAACTCTAGGACTGTCATAAGGAAAATCACTTTATTCTAAATTAATGTCATTAAAGCAGTTATAATTGTTATGATATAAGTTGTAAAGTTCTGATATCAAAAACATGAATATTCTCTTTGTGTGCTTAACACAGTACCAAATACATTAATGTTATCTACACTGTTCTAGTCTATATCATATCTTTCATTCAGTGGCTTTATGTGAGTATTGAAATAATGAATAAATAGACCACATATACTTAATGTAGAATCATAGAATATTGGGAATGGAATGGATCTTATAGTTCCATCTTTTCATTTAATAGATGGAGAAACTAAGGCCTAAAGATATAAAATTAGTAGTTGTATACCTGAAAGGAACATTGAAAGACATATAGTAAAATCTGTCTTTGTATAAGATGATGGAAATGAGACAGTATGAAGAGATAAAGAATCTGAGATAACAAGGTTAGAGGACTTGCATAAGGTTACAGAAACATTAAGTAACATAGGGATAACTCTGATTCATAGATTCTGACACTAGAAAGAACCCTTGAGTTAGAGGGAATATTTATGTAAGGCTCAGAAAGAGAGGATTCTAATCAAACAAAACCTACCAGGTATAAAATGATGTCCTCCCCTTATATGAAAACAATTTAACTGCAAAATAATAAATATAGAATGGAGATGTAGCTATTGTCAAGTTCATATAAATGAGATTTAGCTGTTATGATGATATCTAAGCTTGATATAAACCAATGACGGGACAAGACAACAGAAAAAAGCTAATTTGGTCTTACATAGAATAAAATTATAATATCTATAGTTTTATTTCATAGGCTTCCCTGTCTAAAGAATTTATCACCAAAGGGTAGGTAGTAATTACTCTTAACCTGACGTCTTCCATCAGGAATTAGATCATCCCTTACCATAGCTACTATAGATTACATTTCTGTTCAGATTGCATGGGACCAGAGCCTTCCAATTCAGATTTGCTATTCTAGTCATGGGATCATAAATTTAGGGCTAGAAGATAATTTACAGACCATCAACTCCCTGATTTTTCAGATAAAGGAACAGAATCCCTAAGAAATGAAGTCACTTGGCCAAGATTGAAAAGGTAGTGTCAGACATGGAATTTGAATACAGGTCCTATGACTTCAAAGCCCATGATTTATCTACTAATCACCCTGCCCAAAGAAGTAAAGTCACTTATCCAATGTGACATGATGATTTTATGCCAGGGTCAGGTCTTTTAAAAAAGGTCTTCTAACTTCTAAAGCACTTTTCCACACAAAAGACTGCTTACTCTTCAAATAATATACTCCTTAGTGTAGGGAGGACTTAAAAGTTTGTTGTCTTAATGGAATGAAATTCTTATCCTTATGACTTTTTATTCTTCTGCGTTTAAAAGAAAAAAAAATCTTTGTACTTCTTTACTACTTTTTTTTTTACTGACAATTCCTCATAAAAACTCAAGGCAATACCAATGTAATAACTCAAGGCTTCTAGGGAGATGCTAGTATGTCATTGAAATGTCATTCTTAGTCATAGCTCTAAATCTCTCCAAATCTCTTGCCATGTGACTGTTGGGACTACTGTCACTCAGGGATAGTTTTCAGTGGGCTTCAGACAGCCATGATTATGATTCATGTGAACTTGTTTCCATATTGTATGACTCTTACATGTCACTGCTTCATTCAGTCACTAGCCTTGCATGAAAATAAAATTTAATGTTATATTCTCTTTAGACCATTAAAATGTCTTTCTTATGTCTGCACTAGAAAATGTAAATGAGAAATCATCTTTCTTAAGGAAAAAAAATTCTTCTGACATTTTCACTCCTAGAGGCAGATTTCAAAATAGATCAACTTGTCCAGAGAGTGAGCAAAACTTTTCTATGGACCCCATGTATTTTAACATTCCTATTTTAACATTTTTAGGAAAAATATCTTAAATAAATAACAATAACAGTAATATTTATATAGTGCTTACTCTATTATTATCTAATTTGAACCTCTCAACAATTCTGGGAGATAAGTGCTATTTATTATCCTTATTTTATATGTAAAGAAATCAAGACAGAACAAGGTTACATAAATTGCTCAGAATCTTAGAGCTAGTAAGTGATGAGGTTACCTCTGAATCCAACAGTCTATCTACTGTGCTCCAGAACTTTTAATTGAAATATACTAAGTCCTTCTTCAAGGCTTCTATTAAGCCTTATTATATTACAGAATAGATCTGGATTCTTGAAGAGGACACTATGGGTACACAAACTCTCAAAGATCAAACAAGTTGGAAAGGCTTCATACTTCTATTTAAAGGTCATCCTGGCCAGTTGAAGAGGACTCACATCACTGCCTGACTGGCTGGCCACCAATGAAAGGAGATAGATAGATAGATAGATAGATAGATAGATAGATAGATAGATAGATAGATAGATAGATAGATAGATGGATGGATGAATGATAGATGAATGATAGAATAATAATGAATATGATGATCAAAAAGCTATGATGTACATATATGTATATATATTTATGTCTCTCTATTTCTCTCTATATCTATCTATCTAAATCCATCCATATAAACAGGTACATCATGGTTTTGATATACCATGAATCAGCATTAGAAATTAAATGTGAATTTTGGGGGACTTTTATATAGCTGCAGATAACACATGATGGCCAGCAGACAACACAGGAAAAGTTTAGAGACTTAGAAGTGCATAAAGTGTATATTATTGTGTAATATCAAAAATTTTTATTTTTAATACCATAAAGATAAAAAATTTCTTTTTAAAGTTAAAATAAGTAAAAAGTTAAAGTTTGTGAAAAGAATGCAGAAGCCAGTAGATGACACACAAAGGCTAGAAATATAAATGTCTTTAAAAATTTAGTGATTCACAAATGCATATAAGGCACTGTAACCACTCCATAAAAGAAAAAGAAAAAAATTAAATTTCTTCTCTGATACAAAGTGTGTATGTGTGTGTATTCACACATATATGTCATCATTAGCAATAGTGATCAATTAGTAAGTCAGTCAAGAAATATTTAATAAGGCAACTAGATGTATAAATATAAAATAAAAACATAGTATCATTTAATTAAAAAATAATGTATCTTATAATATACAAATAACATCCTCAATTGAGAAATGGTCAGAGAATATGAATAGTCAGTATTCAAAGTCAAATGAAAAAATGCTCTAAAGCACTATTGATTAGATAAATGCAAATTAAAACAACTCTGAGATACCACTTTATACCTACCAGGTTGGCTAACAGGAGCAAAAACAGAAATTGATGCACGTTCGAGGGGATATGTGAAAATTGAGAACATAAATACACTGTTGGTAGAACTGTAAACTGATACAACCATTCTGGAGAGTAATATGCAACCAGGTTCAAAGGTCTACAAAATTATGAAAATTCTTTGACCTAGGAATACCACTCCTTGATCTGTATCTTATAGAAATCAGAGATAAGAAAAAGGACCTACTGGTAACAAAATCTTTTTAGCAGCTCTTTCTGTAGCAGCAAGGAATTGGAAATCAAGAGTTTGTCCAGCACTTGGGGATTGGATGAACATGTTGTGGTCTGTGGTTGTAATGGAATATTTTTGGGCTAGCGGGAACATTAAAGTGGATGAGTTCAGAAAAATGTGGAAAGACTTTTATGAACGGATACAAAGTGAAATGAGCAGAAATGAGAAAAAACATATATAAAGTAACCGAAATATGATACAGTGGTCAACTGTGAAGGACTAAACCATTATCAGCAAAATAAGTCTCTAAGATAATCACAAGGAAAATGCTATCCATAGGCAAAGAAGGAACTATTGAAATCTGAGTGTAGTTCCAAACATACTATATTACCCTATATATCTTCCACAAGATTTCTATTGTATGTGTGACATGTGTCTTCTATCATGGTATGAACAATATGGAAATATGTATTATATAAAATCATGGGTATAACCTATATCAGACTCTTTATTGCCTCTGGGATGGAAGCGTGGGGACAGAGAAAATCTTAATGTTAAAATATCAAAAAGCAATTGTCAAAAATAGTTTCTACATGTAACAGAAAAAATAAAAACATTTAAAATATACAATTAACATGATATTAAGTGGCATATTTTATCAAATAATTCCGATTATAAATAATTAATGAAAATAAAACAACAAAAGAAAAAAGGTAGTTCATTATTTGTGGTAATGTTCAAGATGATAATGGATGACAGTGGACTTGGAGTCAAGACCTACATTCAAATCCTGTCTAGTTGTGTGAGGCCAGGAAAGTCACTTGACCATTTTAGCTTCAGTTTTCTCATCTAAAAAGGAAAAAAGTAAAATAATGGTATCTGCCTTACACAGTTGTCATGAAAATTATAAATGTTTGTTGATTTGACTTAATGTATGGACATGTCGCAATCTGATTCAGTGGTGGGAGTGCCCATACCTATTAAATTATGAATTCTTAAGTAAGAAGGGTAATAGTACATCACATATATGTGAATTGGTTTTGCCTGAGGGTGATTTTGGGATATTTAGATTTGTAGAAGTCCAGCATTTTTATCATGGACCTCACTGGGACCTGTTCTTTTTTGGTTTCCATTGAACTTTGTAGTCTCCTGCTTCCAATTATAGTCTGAACCACTAACCATCCATACACAGGAAAGCTGTATGAGTAGGGAGTTCTATTTTAATCAAAATCATTGACTCTAAGATGATTAGAATCATATATAATGAAACAATAGCTCACATTTTTATGTCATTATTGTTCAGTTGTGTCTGACTCTTGTGACTTCATTTGGCGTTTTCTTGGCAAAGCTGTTTGAATGGTTTGTCATTTCTATCTCCAGCTGATTTTACAGATGAAGAACTTAGGCAAACAGAGTTAAGTAACTTGCTTAGAGTAACACAACTAGTAAGTTGCTGAAGCCGGACTTGAACTCAGGAAGATGATTTTCTGATTTCAGGTCCAGTAGTCTATCTGCTGTGCTACCTTGCTGCCTTTCACATTTATGTAACACTTTACAAAGAATCTTATCTGCATTATTTCACTAAGTTCTTACAGCAGCCTGGTCGGATAAGGGCTATAAATATTTTTATTTCTATTTTATAGATGAAAAAGTTGAGGTTCGGAATAGTAGTTTGTTCCAGGTCACTTAGCTTGTAAATAGGGGAACTAGGCTTTGAATGCAAGTATTGTAGAATAACAAAACTTTAAAACTGGAAGGAAACCCAGTGGTTATTTAGTCTAATCTCTACTACTATTTATCTGATAGTTGGAAATCCAGCCTCTCTCTGAAGTTTTTCGATATTAGGGAATCTAATTTTTAGGACTATCTCCCAAGACAGCCCATTCTACTTACAGGCAGGTCTAATTATTAGAGGATTTTTTCTCATATCAAAACTACAGTTATTTAGTCATTTTCAATAGTGTCTAGCTCTTCATGGCCCCTTTGGGGATTTTTTTGAACTCAGATAATCCTCACTCCAGGCCCAGGGCTGAACCTCCTAGCTGTCCCATAACAAGACTAAACTGATCTCTTTGTGATTTCCACACATTGTTCTTGAATATGTCCTTGAAGGTAAAGCACATTAAGTTGAATCTTTCTCTGGAAATGCTTCAAATACTTGAAACCAACTATCAGTAGTAACCCTATCTTTACCCCAAGTCTTCCCTTCCCTATGCTAATCATTCACAGATCCTTCAACTAGTCCTCACAGGGCATGGTGTGGCATCAAGGTTGTTCACTGGACTGATACTTTTTTACTTTAGGGCATTTTCAATTATCTAACATACTTATTGCAGCCTCCATATGATAGAAACCTACAAGTCCAATTGATTAAGCACACTCATTAGCATCTTTTTGGGCAAAAAATTCTCTATTTTTATAAACAAAAATTGAGGATGAAGCAAAAAAATCTATTGAATAAAATTAATGTACCACAATCAAATTATTATAGTGCATTTCTGTCATGCCTATATTTAAAGTGTCTACTGTTCACTCCCTGAGGAATAAAAAGAGTATCAGCGCAGATGTGAAAATATATTACTAAATCTTAGATATATCATTCACTTTCTTCCTTTTCTCTACAGTACAGACTTTGAGAAGAGATAAAATCTGGTATATTGTTGAATATATCTTATTCAGTGGCCTCCAAAGTGAAGGTTGTATATACCCAAGGAATTATTCAATGACCTTAACAACTAAATGGAAAGTTACATCCTCCCCTCCCTATAATAGCCAATTGTGTACCTATTTCCAGCAAAATTATACTACTCTCATCATACTAATAACCAAATATTCTCCCATTCCATTCTTCTCTCATGCTTGGGGGTGTATGATCAAAGAAAATTTGGCAACCATTCTTCTGGTACATTGCAAGCGCCACATGAATCATCAATATTATATGACAGCCAAAAGAGCCAATACAATCATAGGTTCTATTAAGAGAAGTTTAGTGTCCATTACTGTTGTTCATCCTTCATTTTTGTAGAGGACCAATGACATCATATGGTGACACCTTGACCTGCATATGGATCGGATCTAGGTGAGATAGAGTTCACAAAATTGTCAGCTCATTCTCTCTTGAAAAGTCATTGAGATCCAGTGGCAAGACAAGGTCAAGACAATGGTGATGGCCCAGAATTCAGTGGATGACAGACCTTGGTATCTTCAATGTCTGACCAAGCTCAAAGTGCTCTACCACTTGCTTCAGTAGACCTTGTGACTATTGGAACAAATTATTTTCATTCATCCATTCTGCTAGGGGAAGTCTTTACATTCTTGGGATACATATCTCTCTTAAATCACTGTTAGATTTAAGGCTTGTTAGTTAACCTTAACCTGGGTTAGCCAATCTGCCAAAATGGTTTAGTCAGAGTATGACTGCTGAGCATACTAGGTATGTGATTGTGTAATATATCTTTCCAATACTAGGGAGCTGATGGTTCTAATCTATGCCAATATAGAATAGTGTGTTTCATTCTGGGCATTCAATTTTAAAAGATGTAGTTTGTCTGGAGAAGGCCTGCAAGAATTGTGAAAGGGTTAAAACAATGCATTTTAAGGATCAGGTGAGGAAATCAGTACTTCATTTTATAGAAGGGAAGGGGAAATTAGAGAAATCCTGATATATTTGAAGAAAGGGTTATTAGAGGAAAGGAGAGGTTTGATTTGTTTTGCTTGCTCCTGAATGATAAAACCATGACCAACAAGTACAAGTTTTAGGGAGATTTCTGTTCAACTTGAGGGAAAACATTCTGTCAATTCAAGTAGTCTCAATATGGAGTGCCTTTCCTTGGGGGAAGTAAGTTCTATGTCATTACAGGTGTTTGAACAGAGGCTGGTTGATCATATATCAAGGAAAAGCCCTAGGGTTTTCTACTTGGGTCTGGCTTATACTAGATGGTCCCTGAGGTCCCTTCCAACTCTGTGTTTTTATCCATTTGTGTTTCAGTAACCTTAATGAAACGAAAGTCTGCTGGACAAATTGTCCTGAACTGGGCTCTAAGAGGCCTGGATTCTATTTTTTGATGCCAACCTTGATTCCTCCTACAATACCTGATAAGTTCTTTAACTTTTTTGTACTTCTCTACCCTCTTTTATGGGGACAGTGATATATACGCTCCACCTTGCCTGACATGAAGGTTATCAGGCTTTAGTTGCAAATATCTGAAAGGTGCTACATAAACTTCAGTATTGTTATTCCCTCCCTGTTATATACTTAGTCATATCCTAATTGAGAGAAATGATGGGCATGATGAATGACAGCAGGAGGCAAACATTTTTCATAATCCGTCAGTTTATTTTCCCCAAATCATCATGTTGAAAAAATGATATACATCTTAGGTAATTTTTTTTGTTCTTGGATCTGCCCATCATTTCCCTCTCTGACCTTTTTGTATCAAAGTCATGTAGAGCTATAGGAAAAAAAAGAGTACAGGACTTCTAGGCTAGGAGATTTGAACTCTCATCTTTTCTTTAATACTAAGTAGTTGTAGGACCTTGGACAAGTCGTCTTCCTTCTCTAATCAGTTTCTCAAATCAGTTCCATCATCTATAAAATGGGAAAGAACATTACCTATCCCAAATATCTTAAAAGGGTATAGCAAGATTGAGAGGATAACGTACAAGAATACTACATATATTCAAGTCACCTCTTCATTACTCATATGTGAACTATCCGCAGGAATGATCTAATGTCAAATACATTGTCTGTTTCTTCTCTGCCACCTGCTGCCCTCAGCAGCTGTTTCTAAGTCTGTGCTGAGGAGGTACAGACTTATTTTAATATTAGCCTGTACAAAACAGAATTAGGGAAATAAATCTATTGAAGGAAAAAGAAATAAAATTGAACTGTTTCAAAAACAAATACTTTAAAGTAATATTTGAATTGTCATTTCTTTGAGATAATCTAGACCACTATATCAGCATGGATAATTGATGGAAATTTACTGGACTATCACAGGGGTTTTGTTCTAAATTAGATTTTAAGTGACTCAATGCCAAGATAAAAAGCCTTTACATGCTGCTGTTTTTCACTTATCTACCTTATCTAAAAGAACCCATAATCAATATGCTTCAAAGTCTACTTTTGATTATATTCTTAATTTCTAGTGACCTTTTTCCAAATGTGTTCCCTCCCTTTCTTAAGTGTTTTCTTCCTTGACTTTATAACACTCTATATATCATTGAAATGAGTTCCAAATACTTTACAGATATACTGGTGGTGTCTAAGGCTTGTCTTTACACTGTTTAAATAGTGGAATGTGACTAAATACAGAAAAGAGAACAAGAGTTTATCATGTCTATTCCCCTGAACCCTTCTTATTGCCCATGAGCAAATAAAGTAATCAATGGGTGGAAGCTGGAAGGTCATTAATTTAATACTCTATAAGTTTCCATTTATCCATCTGTCTATCCATTCATCTACCCACTGATTCAGTAAGCAGAGCTATGGCACAAATAATAAATAAACATGTATTAAGCACTTTCTATGTGTCAAGCACTATGTTAAATACTGGGGATACAAAAAGAGGCAAAGGAGCTTACAATATAATGAGGGAAACAACATGTAAATAAAATTATATAAAATGAGCTCTATTCAGGAAAAATAGGAAATAAATAACAAAAAGAAGGCCTTAGAACTAAGAGGAATTGGGGAAGGCTTCTTATGGAAGATGAGATTTTAGTTGAGAATTCAAAGAAGCTAAGGAAGTCAATAAATAGAATAGAGAAGGGAAAGCATTCCAGGCATGGAGAATGCCCAGAGCCAATAAATGGATTGTCTTGTTTATGGAACAGCCAGGAGACAGTTTCACTGTATCAAAGAGTACATGATGGAGAATAAGGTATTAAAAAACTGGAAAGACAGGAATAAGATAGGATATGAAGGACTTTGGATGCCAAATAGAGCATTTTCTTTTTGCTCCTAGATGCAAAAGGAAACCATTGTAATTTATTGAGTTAGTTGTGTGTTTATGTGTGACCTGACCAGACCTGCAAAATCACTTTGCTGGCAAAATGGAGGAGGGGTTGGAGTGGGGAGAACCTTGCCCTACCAGGAGGCTACTACAGTAATCCAGGTGTGAGGTGATGGTGGTATGTACTAAAATATTAGCAGTGTCAGGGACATAAGGAGCGTACTTGAGAGATATAGCAAAGATGAAGGCTGTTGAAGTAACTTGGATATGGGGTTGAGAAAGAGTGAGGAATTCTGGATGACTACTAGGTTGCAAACCTGTGGAAGGTGTTGCCCTCTGCAGTAATAGGAAAGATGAGCTGGGGAGAGTTTAGATGGAAACATAATGAGTTCTGTTTTGGATATATTGGAAGTTAGCACAGAGATTGGGACAGGAAAGATATCTTTCTTATTGCTGGGGTTGCAAAGAGACAATAATCAGGAAGACATTTTCAAAAATCTCTGCTATAAGGAAGAGTGAAATAAATGCAAAAAGAGACCTGTATAATTTTTTGAGAAATCTGAGGATATGCCACAAGCGATTTAGCATCTGTATTTAAGTGAGCAATATCAAATTGTAATTTGGTTGGATAGTGAAAAGCGGTGACTTTGTGATTTCCTTAGCATAGGGGAAATCTGTGTCAAAATTCCCTTTACCAGTTTCAATCAGCATCTTATCCCAAACAAAGTAGATATTTAATAAATGGCCAGTGAGGTGTCTCAGTGCCTAGAAAGGCACTGAACTTGGAATCAGGAAGACTCATCTTCATGAGTTCAAATCTGTCCTCAGACATTTACTGACTGTGTGACCCTGGTCAAATCACTTTCCTCTGTTTACTTCAATTCTTCATCTGTAAATGAGCACAAGAAGGAAATAGAAGAAGGAAACACTCCTGTGTCTTTGACAAGAAAACCCCCAAATTAGATAAAAAAAATGTCAGATATGACTGAAACAACTCAATGATAACATAATAAATACTTGTTGACTGAACTAGTTGACCTGAGATTTCTCCTTGTAGATAGTGGCCTCAGGTATATAAATGTTACATGACTTGTAAATAGCAACATTGCTTATATATGTCAGAGACTGGCCATGAACCAGTCTCCCTGATTTTAAAGCCAGCCCTGCTTCCAATATACTGCGCCATGTCTCATACACAAGGCATTAGAGCAGTACTCCAGTGTCTACTCACCTTACAGACACATAATTTAGGAAAATGCCTTTCGATTCTGAGTAAAAGAAGGCTTTGTTAAGGCTAGATAGGAGTAAGGGTTCCAAGTTCTCTTAGGCTAACTGTAGTACTAGAATTACCATCTGGGAGCCTGTGCTTACTGTAAGCAAGTGTGTTACAGCTTAGTCATCTCCCATTAAGTGTCTAAGTAACAGGGCCCAAGTCCAGATTTCCATTCAAGAATTTTACAAAATTGCCTTCTAAGAAAACATTGGATGTTTTCACAAACAAGATTGTTTCTAAATGCTTTCATTTCAACTCCAAGTATTGATTATACTGTTCCCCAAGCCACAGGAAGTTGATCATCACTGATAGTTCTATTTTCATCCCTGTGTGCATTGCAACAGTGTTTATCATTTATTACAAAGTTTGCTCACTGAAGAAAGGCAGTGCGCCATATTGTGCCAATAGAGCTGGCCTTAAGGAGAGGGGGATTTCAGATCAAGTGCTGTTTTGGATCCATTCTGGCTGGGTGACCCAGGACAAATCACTTAACTTTTCATTGCTCTGGACCAGTGATGTCGAACTCAAATATTAACAGTTATCTGCTGGGTGTATATTGATTTAGAGTAGATAAGAGTGTTGGGCCTGTAGGCAGGAATACTCATCTTTCTGAGTTCAATTCCGGCCCCTGACACTTACTAGCTATATGACTTTGGGCAAGTCACTTAACCCTGTTTCCAATAGTTTCTTCATCTGTAAAATGAACTGGAGAAGTAAATGGCAAACTGCTCCAGTATCTTTGCCAAGAAAACTTCAAAGGGGATCACAAAGAATTGGACATAACTAAAAAACGACTGAACAACAGCATGTTGGATTATATTTTAATTTAGTTTATTAAATATTTCTCAATTTTATTTGTTTTATTAATTTTTTCCAGATTACATGTCCTTTTGATTTTTCATAATAGTTTTATGACATCTTGTTAACCATGCTCAATTACATTTTAATATGGTTTTAGAAACACTTGGGAGTTTTGTGGAGTGGACAGCCAGTTTGACACTTCTGTTCTAGGCAATTCTCTAAGGCTACAATTTGCAGAAAAGTTGTCAAGCTACACTGGTAGAGTGTGTTCAGTACATTAAATTAAATCATGTCTAGTCCATATCCCTATCTTCTTGTTCACAAAAATATTTTCTATTTTTCTAAGATAAAAATGGAAACATGCTTGTATAATAAAGTGAAATTAATTCAAAGTATTAAGTTCATATTATGTGTAAAGATCTAAGGATACAAATATAATGCATGAAACAATCACTGCTCACAAGGAGTTCACATTCTAAAAGGACAGACAATAAGGATGCATATAATATAGAGAGAATAAGTATAAAAGAATAAGTCCAAAATAGGTAAATTTTGAGTAGTAAAGAAGGGAAGGAATGGCAACTGAATGGGATCAGACAATGATTAATGTAAAATGTTGTGCTAGAAATTCTTTCCAAAGGAAAAGTGTAATTTTGTAAGGTAGAAGTTAAGAGAGAGTGCATTCTAAGCATTGAGGATATCCAATGCAACAGAGCATAAAATGGGAAAGGAGGACTGAATGTGAGGAACAGAGCAGATAGATGCTTCTATCTCACAACATGGCAGGAGGAGTAATAGACAATGATGCAATTGATGATAACTGATAGATGCTCAAAGGAAGAAACTGTGCCTGGATAATGTCTAGGAGTCATCTGCATAGAGGTGATAATTAAACACATGGGAGATAAAAGTTTACCAAGAGAGTTAATGTTGAGAAAAAAGAATAGGGAACCTAGGACAGAGCCTTGAGAGAACATCCATACTAATCTGGAAGATTAGAAGATGAACCAGAGAAGAAAAAATCAAACAGGCAGGAGGACAACCAGGAGAGAATAATGTGAAAACTCAGAAAGGAGTGCATATCAATGGTTTACAATAGAGTAGATACCTAAAGAAGGATGAGGACTGCCACTTTCAGATCTTGCATTCAAGAAACTTTTACTAATAACTGAAGAGAAAGCACTGTCAACTGAGTGAAGATGGATTTCGAAAAGTTAAGGGCTGAGTGAGAGAAGAGGAAGAAACAGGATATATAGAAATTTTTTCAAGCAGTTTTGTTAAGAAAAGGAGTGGAAATATAGCATGAAATGTAACTTGATAAGGAGTGATGAGAAATGCAAAGTTTTTGTCAGGATAAGGGACTATGTCATGTGTTTAATGGCAGTGGGAAAAGAAAGAGAACATATTGAAGATGATAGATAGGTGGTGATTGAGGTTGCAGTGTTCCAAAGAAAACAATAAGTGACATATAAAGGAATTAGTCTTGGAAAGTAGTAGGGTTACCCCATTCTTAGAGAATTAGGGGAAAGGAGAGAAGAATGCGGGAAGCTACCAAAGGGTTTTGAGATAGAGAGAAGGAGAGGAAAAAGGAGTTTAAATTGAATGCCCACATATTTTCCTATAAAATAGGAAGCAAGGCCCTCACCTTAGAGAGATAAGAGAGTCCATGAGGTTTGAGGATAAAAGAAAAGTCTTAGGAAAGCTTTTAGGATACTGTAATAGAGAATGAATTAGTGAAGAATAAAATGATTGCCTTGTTGCAATGAGGGCCTAGATCAAGATAACCTGAATTTATAATGTACTTAATTTATCAGTGTGAGATAGTTTATAAAATATTTTGTAATATTAAGGAAGTTTGGAACCTTCAGTTGTTAGTATTACCATCATCAATATTGAAATCATTAATAAACCTTTTTAGCATGATCAAGTCATGTAGTAACTTGTCCTAGATAAAAACAGATTATATTTAATAGAGATGTGACCCTTACCCTACACCTAGAAGATTATGTTCAATATTCAAGGAACTAGAAACAGTAAAAAAAACAAAACATGAAAACGGTACTCAGAATCAGAAAGATCTGAATTCAAATCCTACTTCAAACACTGTGTTATTATAACAAATTTTGATTCCCCTGTGCTTCAGTTTCCACATCTATAAAAAGTGGATAATAATTGCACCTAATTCATGTGGTTTTTATAAGGCTTAAAGGAGATAATATAAGTAAAATACTTTACTAATCTTAAAGTGCTATATAAATACTAGCTACCTAAAGGTAGTAATATACATTTTGTAACTCTTTAATAGAATGTCAGCTCCTTGAGGTCAGGGACTGGGGTATTTTTTGTCTTCGAATGTTTATCTCTTGGGGGCAGCTGGGTGGCTCAGTGGATTGAGAGCCAGGCCTAGAGATGGGAGGTCCTAGGTTCAAATCTGGCCTCAGACACTTCCAAGCTGTGTGACCCTGGGTAAGCCACTTGACCCCATTTCCTATAAAAATTTTTTTAATTAAAAAAAATCTCTATCTCTTGCTAGAGTAACTGGCATATATTAGGTAATAATAATTATAGTGATAATTAGCATTTATGTAGCATTTACTACAAAACAGGCACTGTGCTCAGTGCTTTCTAATTATTAGATAATTTGTTTCTTATAATAATCCTGGAAAGCAGGTGTTATTATTATCCCCATTTAATTGATAAGGAAACTGAAAAAAAATTAAATGATTTGTCCAGAATCACATAGGTAGTAAGTGTCAGTGGTCAGATTTGAGCTTGGGTCTTCCTAATGCCAATACCAATGCTCTATCCACTGCTCTACCTACCATATTCAATGAATACTTGTTATATTGAAATGTCAATTGAACTACCAAGCTGAGGTTGAAAATCTGAATGATTTTTAAGGGATCAGATCTTTAAATAGTATAAATCTACCTTATAGAATGAAGATATCTTAATTATATGACATAATGACTTAGTGAAAAGAGCATTGATTAGAAAACAAGACCAAGGTACTCTCATGATGCTAGAAATCTTTTAATGGGAAAAGGAGATATATTTTATTCCCCTAATATTTGCCTAGACTCATTGAATAAACAGAACTTGTGGAACTAGAGGGAAACTTGAAAGGTATTTAGTTCAACGTTATATAATCTCATTTTTCAGATGATACTGATGTCCATAGCTATGGGCAATCCAAGAATAGAATGGAAATTTGGTGGTGACTGTGGTAGAGGTGATTTGAGAAAGGAAAACTTTGGCCTGGATTTGAATCCCATTCTTGCTACTTACTACTTCTGTGACCCTGGAAAAACTACTACTAATTTCAGTTTATTCCTCTGGATTAGTGGTTTGAGTCCAGTTCTGTATATAGATATGTTTGTGTGTGTAGGAGTTTGAGGTTGGGGGAAGAGGATGTATTTAATTTTATTATAAGCTTCTTTAAAGGGTGGAAACAATTGGGAATATCGAGCATATAGCTAGAGAAGGGGCTTAAAAATGTTTCTTGGATGAAGGAATAAACGAATGAATATAAAGACATCTTGAAGTTATTTTTTTTCTTAAGGAATTCAAAATAGAATATGCAGAAGACCTCAAATAACCCGCACAGTTTATGAGCTAGACAAGTCATAGAAGAAATAAAAAAGGCTAAAGAAATAGATTTTCACTTCAAGTTTCACAAGATTATTTTTAAATGTATGAAAGGTAGATTCAAAAAAATTACATTCATATAATATTATTCACAATTAACCTGATTATTCAGGGTGAGGGTTTGGGTTTCTTTCTTTTTTATTATATGAAAATAACCTTCCAATTTAATTCAATTAACATACTCTATTAAATATGTAATTAGTGTTTTAGGTTTCAATCACTGGGTTTTATTATATTAATAAAATTACTTCTAATGGAGATTTTCAAGTACTTAACATTTACATATGCATATATAATATATCTATTTGCTAAAGATAAGAATTCTGAAATAGGTATGGATAGTTGAGCCTGATTTTGTATCCAAATCATTTATATCCTTGCACATTGGAGGGAGTGATGGAAGGAGGAAGGGAGGGGGAAAGAGAGAGAGAAAAAGAAAGAGAGATAGGGAGACTCTTGTTTTTGAAATGTGTTCCAGTGCGTACAAGAGTTGACTATATTGTAAAAGTATTAGAACCCTAATTTTCATAAGATACTTAAATTATTATCTGATTATTAATTTTCCAGAAAATCAATGACAAAATCTGCCATCACTAACAAAAGCAAAAATTTGGGGATTGGATGACATTTTCTTAAAGTCTATAAAAACAAAGCCATATTTCCTCAGCCTGAATGTAAAGGCTTCCTGGCAGCTGCACTGTTTTCCACTACTGAGCTGCCATTTGGTATGTACAGTGAAGGAAGGATTTATAAAATGGTACTGGAGTGGCAGAAAATAGCAAATGTAGCTTCCAGGAGTACAGTCATCTGGAGTGATTTTAGCATTAGAAAAATCTGGACCATTTTCTCCCCATCCAAAGTTTAATGTAGATGAGGAGAATTGGGGTTGAGTTTTCCCTTGTTTTCCATCTAACCCATGACCTGGAGATAAGGGCCCTTGATAACAAGATGTCTTCCTATTACACAAGGGAAAAGAAAATCCAGCTTTAAATTTTTCTACTCTCTCTTTTTCTCATCAAAGTGTACAAAGAAATAGCCTTGTTGAAAAGAGGTCCTTTCTCATCAATTTCTATAGAGAACAAATTCTCTAGTTATTAATAAGGATGGAATTGGATCTGTGATTTCACTGACAAAGGAAATTTCTGGAGGAGGAAATTCATCCTCCACATGAAGGTAAATGCCTTCTCTGGAGGTTATAGTCTTAAAGAGTTTCCTAGCCTACTGAGAGAATAAGTGATTTGTTCAGGGTCACACAGCTAGTGTGAGTAATAGACAAAACTTAAACCTAGATCTTCCTGTCTCTCTCTCTCTTACTCAATGATGTGTGAATCCTCCCATTCTATAAATTAAGTAGTTCTAATACACAACTTTGTAACCACTGCTGAGAAGGGGAGGAAGGAGGTAAAGCATATAAAGGACATGTTTAAAAGTAAAATGTCACGTATCTTTGTATGTAGCCAGTGTAAAGCTCCATCAGCTACAGTAATTGCTATACAGGCACAGGATAGCGGCATTTTTAGTAGTTTATTGTTTTATTTAGTAGCTGTTGGCTAGTTAATAAGCAACATTGCCTTCAGTAATTATACCAGTGACTCATGTTTCACATTAGCTTTTCAATTAGATTTTCTTCAGGTCAACCCATAGCTCTCCAAATTTTCTGCCTCTGTTTACCATTTCTCTAGGGCAGGTAGGTGGGACAGTAGCCAGAATGCTGGGCCTGGAGTCAGGAAGGTTTGAATTCAAATCTAACCTAAGACCTTTTGTGACCCTGGGAAAATTCCTTAACCCTGTTTGCCTCAATTTCTTCATCTGTAAATTGAGCTAGAGAAGGAAAAGATACTCCAGTATCTTTGCCAAGAAAACCTCAAATGAAGAATTGAGAGTTGGATATGACTGAAATGACGCAACAGCAATCCTTTCTCAGAGCAATTGCAATAGCAGGAAAGGGCTGTGAAAGGAGTCCAACAGTGAGAGGTTATATAATGCTTTAAGGTTTGCAAAACTACTTTATAGTTACCTTCTTTGATCTTTCAGAGATTGGTGCTATTATTATTCCCATTTGACATATGAGGAAACTGAGGCAGACAGAATTTAAGTCACTTGTGCTGGATCACAAATTAATGGGTGCCTCAAGTTAAATTTGAACTTGAGTCTTCCCGACTTCATGTCTAGCCAAATCTAGTTGTTTGATAGGATTTTAGGGTTGGCTGCATACTGCACCAAGGATTTACTCCAGATAGGGCAGGAGGAAAGTTGTTACCCTGAGGGAATATTTTCCCTCTGGAACAGAAGCCTGAGCTACCCCATTTTGCATTCCCCTTCCCCCCATATCTATTCTCTGAGATGAATCCCTTTTCACACATTCCCCCAACACCCTTCACACATTGTTATTTATGACTCTGATCCATATATTCTTTCATTTGGTTCTCATAACAACTTTGTGAAGTAGGTGCAATTGTTATTTTCATTTTATAAAAAAAGGAGACTCAGACTTAGAGACTAAGTGCTTTAACCAAGGTCATATAATTAATAAATATCATAGTTAGTTTTTGAGGTTAATTCACCTGGTTTTCCACTATCCCATACTGCCTCTTTGAACATCGGCTATGGACTCTGAATTGACTGTTAAAATTCTGCCACTGTCCCAAATCACTTAAACTCTGCAAGCCTCAGTTTCCTCCACAAGCACTTACTTCAATTCAGCAAGTATTTATCAAGCACTTTCAATTGGTGCTGCTGCAAAGGACTCATCTTATTTTGAGAACAAGATTTTCATACACCTGTTGTCTATTTTTATTTTTGTTCTGTAGAAATTATAGGACTTTCTCCTATTTTCTGTCAGCTTATTCAAGTCTGCTTAGTGCTAATTTCTTCAATTCTGGAAAAAAAAACCTTCAGAGGGAACCAGAAAGACGTCATTTTCTAGAATCATAAGTATGTCTTACCACACTCTTCTCCCTCAAACAAACAAACAAACAGATAAAGGCTAAGCCTATAAAGTCCTAAACAACCATAGGAAAATAGGATAACTTAGTCCATCTCACAGGTATGTCTAAATATCTAGATGTTTAGAGTCTCATTGCACAAAACATTTGGATTGGGGAAGGCTGACTGACTGACTGAATGCTTCCCTTTTCCTCCAGAGAGCTGTTGTTGTGTCGACAGTTGCAGTCAACAGACATGAGCCTAAGTGATGATATATTAATCTGAGGAGAGGGGAGCTGCCATATGATGACAGACTAAAAATATTAGAATGGAGAAAGGCACCGGCTGCAAGAAGACATGAATCAAAGTTCATAAAATCTTGGAAGGACATGCAAAGGAGAAACGTGAATTTGGAAACCAATTCCTAGAATTCTAAAAACACTTATAATTGGTATTGTCATTATTGTTTTATAATAATAAATCACATGGAACTTCATAGTTCTTAGCTTTATTGATTTTTCCTCAAAATCACATTTTGTGAGGCATTATTAGCTCTATTTTATAGTTGAGTAGGTTGTAAGTATTCTTAATACAAATATAATAATAATCATAACACATTATTATTACTAATCACATAGAGCTTTATCACTTATGGATCTTTCCTCACAACCTTTGTGAAGTATTATTCATTTCACTTTATGGTTGGGTAGGCTGTAAGTACTTTGGAGCAGCTAGGTGTCACAGTGGATAGGGGAGTGGACTTAAACACAAGAAGATGTATCTTCCTGAGTTCAAATCTGGTCTCAGACACTTACTAGCTTACCTTAGGGGAGTCATCTAATCTTGTTTACCCTAGTTTCCTGTTCTCTAAAATGAGACGGAGAAGGAAATGGCAAACCATTCCAGTATCTTTGCCAAGAAAATCCCAAAAGGGGTCACATGAAGAGTCAGACAGAACTGAAAAAATGACTTAACAACAATAATGTGTAAATAAAACATAAGTTTCTTGAGGATACGTGTTTTTGCCTTCATCCCCAGTGCCTACTACTGGACATTTTTTCTTCATAATTACAATAATTGTCACTTAGCTGACCTGAATGTACTTATAGAAAAAATATGATAAAGCCTTATACTTTCTGTAGAACAAAAATTTAAATTGCCAACATTCATTTGAAGACCCTCCCCTGAAAATATGTTTTTTGCAGTATTTTCAATTAACTCTAATTTTACTCTTTCCAGAAAGCTTTGTCCAAATCTTTCTCTATCATTCCTTTGCTTTGAACTCTGTTAACTTAGATTAAAGAGAGGGGTTTATTGGGCACCTAATATATGCCCCAAAACATCTTAGGCACTGTGAGGAAAATAAAAGAAATATAATGTTACAATTAAAATTATCTTGAGTGACTGATTTTTGGGGAAGAACATGATTTTATTGATTATATCGGGTTTATTGGTTAGGCCAGCTTCATAACTGATAAGGAGATATAAATCTCCGTGGCTCTCTCATGACCAGGGTCTACCTGAGATGAGTCAGGCAGCTTAATAAATAGATTTTTGGAGCTCATTATTCAATCTCTCCCCTCTTGACCCCATCTTTAACTGGTAATAGCTGATAATAGGTTCATCGTCCTATTTCCCCTGTCTCCATCCCCACAGGTGGACAGGTCATATGGCAGGAAAAAAACCCTTCTCTACTTCATTTATTAACCAAATTCTGTTTAAAAGCAAAATATTTGTTAGGATTCCCAAAGACGCAGAAAATGTAAAAAGCAGCACACTGATCTAACCCAGATCCTGGACCCAGGAACACACAATAATTCTCCCTAATACTTGGAATTAATACAATATATGAAATACAAATTGTCACAACAAGGCATAGTCTCTGCTGTTCAGATGCTTTGAGTTTAGCTGGAGATTCCAAATGAGCACACATGAAACAAAACCGAACTCAGAACTGAACACTATGATACATTTCAGAGATACAGGAGTTGAGAAGAACAAAAGGTCTCAAAGGAAGGTTTCACAAACCATGCAATAGTTGATGTGGCCATGATGGGTAAATAGGATTGAGGTGGGTAAAGGGAAAGAAGGCTATTCCATAGTTCAACCTGAACACAAGATTTGACTCAACAATAACATCAGTTTCCAGGTTCTAAATTTTCAACAGCCTTTTGAATGTAGTCAAACTATCTAGTTAGTTTTCTCTATATTATATATTGTGTGATTATCCTGTCCATGGTGTGGTTAGCAAAAGGATAGACCCCACAAGGGACTAAGACAAAATAATTGGAATTAAGAGGACAACATTTTGGCAGCAAAGAAAAAATACATTTCCAGAAACAAAGTAAGTGACTTGGCTAGCTTGATGTAACCAAGTATTGAGAGTTACACTATATTCTTCCCACTGACTCACTCTGAGAATGGACAAGTTTTTTCTCTTTGGGCCTGATTTTCTTCTTTTATAAGACTAGATTAGATGTTCTTAAACTGGGTATCAATTTCAAGAGATCCATGAACTTGGATGGGACAATCACCATTTAAAATTTTCTTCAATTATGATTTAAAAAACACCAATCACAAAAAGGGTTCAAAGGTTTCACCATACTTCCAAAAGAGTTTATGGCATTAAAAAAAAAAAAAAAAAAGATTAAGAGCCCCTGTACTTCAGGAAGAAGTATCAAAATCTATTACCTTGTGTAAAAGATGCTAGCTCTGGAGCCAGAAGATCAGGGTTCAGAAATGTGTGGGATGAGATTAAGTATGTAATTCTCAGAGTAATATTTGGCATGTAACCCAAGTGTTTATAGGTGATATTTATCACTTGCGTTACTTCAGGCACATAATATTCCTGGACCTCAGTTTCCTCATCTGTAAAAGGAGAGGGTTAGAATAGATAACCTTCCAATCCTATAAAGACTGATCTTTTCTCTGCTTTGGACTGGGAGTAAGATGGTCATCCAAAGGAGGGGGAAGTCTTGCATCTTCTCCCGTGGGTAGAATTGAGTGATAGAACACCAAGCTATCATGGTATCAGTAATATGCAACTCTCTGGAGTTTGCTTCTGGAGGAAAAAATAAGGGTCACTAAGCTGCACCTTCAGGATATTAAAATGCACACACACAGGTATATACACACACACACACACACACACACACACACACACACACGCATGCACTGCCAGGGAAAGGTTCATCTCCAGACAGTTAAAATAGGATAATGAAAGAAGGCAGAGAAACATACATTAGTCTTATAGTTTAAATTGTATACAACATACTGTCCTCTGAGGTAACCTTGTTTTCCAAGGAATTGGTTAAGGGATGGCAGAGAGGGGAGGGGGTGCAAGAATAAGAGGCAACTGAGCCGAAGGCTTTCGGAGCAGGAGTTAGGGAAACAGAGTGATTTCGTTGCTAAGCAACCTAAAGTGCTAGGAGGGAAATTCCAGACTGTACATCCTGCTGCTTTTCCACTTGTATGAATCTTGCTGTGTGTCCAACAACTTGAGTTTTGGCCATGGGGTACCCAGAGCCTCCCTGTAATATGTGTCCCTGCTCTTCTTCCCTCCTGGCAGCCCAGGCACCAGGAGCTAGGGAAAAGACAGAGTTCTCTGTTCCATTCCCCTAATTCTCCACCACCTAGGGAGGAAAAGTGAAAACATGTTACTGGCATTGAGTGTTAGGGACCGGCAGACACATTAGCAGAACCTTTTTAGAGCCGGGTCTCAATGCCTTTTCTGTCAGTTGTCTTCAAAAAATAAAGCCTGAGACACCTGAAGGGGAAAAAATGCATCTCTGACTTGTTTTCAGGCACAGAGAGGCCTGGGAAGAAACAATGAAGTGTTCATTAAATATTCAACAAAAATATATTAAAAGCCATCCATGTATAAAGCAGTGCTACGTAGTGGAAAATGCCTTGAACCTGGAATCCAGAGAGCTTGGTTCTAAATTGTGATGGGGATAGATGCCAGTCATTTGACCTTAGGGCAGATCACTTAATTGGTCAGTCTGACCTCAGTCTCCCTGGCCTGGCATTGTGGATAAAGTGTTAGACATGTAGTTAGCGAGACCCAAGTTCAAATCCTTCCTTTAAGACTTGCTGGCTCTCTGATCGTGGCCTTTTGTTGAGGGTCAGAGGGTAGAGAGGAAGTAATGAAGGTCAAAAAGTAAGATTGGTTAAGATTATATGAACAATGAGTCTATCAGGAGTCCAGTGAGTATAATGGAGATGAATTCCATATCACCTTCATTTAGGGTGGGTGGGGAGCAATACATTAGGTAATAAATAACTGTGCAAAGATCTTCTAAATTAGTTTTAACGAGATGATGACTAAGAGGTGCCTTAGCTTGTGGCACTAAAGTGGCCCCAATATGCTCATTTTTGATGAATGAATATTCTTAAAGACAATTGAACATTTGTGTTGGGCTAAGGTGTCACTTGTCCTTTCCACATTTTCTCTGGGATAAAATGAGGAAATAATGTGGCCTGCTGTCCCTTGATACTTCTGAGAAGTCTAAAAGTTGTTGAAGAAATTGTTTTATTGATCGATTACTTGTAATTTGGGTCAAAATCCTTTCTAACTTTAACCTCATCATTTCTGGGATTTTGAAGTTAGATCATCTTTATCATATCTGTTCATAGTCTTCTGTAAGATAAAGACAGGACCTAATACATGTTGTCACAATTTTACAGTTAGGTCTTAGAGAGAGTCAAACCTTCTATATCTTACTAATAAGGAGAAATGGTCTAGAAGCAGTAGGTTGGTGGTTCAAAGGAAAGAGAAGACCTGGAGCCAGACTCACCTCAGTTCAAATCTAGCCTCAGATACTTCCAAGCTGTATGATTCTTGCCAAGTCACTTAAACAATGTCTGCCTCAACTTCCTCAACTGTAAAATGGGATAACATTGTAAACTTATTAAATGCTTTTTGATTAATCTTTCTTCTATGAACTCCCCTCTCCCTGCCAGCTACCTGAAACCAACTCCCTGTAGGAAAAGAAATGTATTGGGAAAAAATTAACAAAGTAATAAGGAGTTTAGCATTGGAATACAGTGAGAGTTAGAATCATGGGATGGAGTGAGGGTTGCTAGCTTTACCAATGCCATACGGCAATTATCCTATAACATATTATCTCAGAGAGTCACCTAAGACCTCAATAGGTTAAGTGATTTGGCCAAAGACACAAAGCCAGTATGTTGAAATTAGAATTTGAACCTAGATTGTCTTGACCTCAAGGCCACCTCTCTTTTCGTTACACCATACAGCCACTCACATACAAAATACATACAAAATAATTTCCAGGAGGGTAGGATGTGAAGCCTTAACATCTGGGCAATCAAGATAGGTTTCTTTTTGAAAACAGCCTTTGAGCTGAGCCTTGAAGGGAATTATGAATTTCAAGAGGCAGAAATAAAAAAGAGGGTATTCTAGGCAGGAAGGACAGTCAGAGAGGCAGAGGATGAGATTTTATTCACAGCGAAAAGGAAATAAGCCAGTTTGGCTGAACCACAGATAGTATGAGAGGGTAAGTAGTAGATAATCAGTCTAGAGAGACAAGTCAGAGCCAGATTGTGGACTTTACTGGCCAAACAGAAGCATTTCTATTTTATCCTAGAGGCAATACAGAGCCAGGAAAGCTTTTTGAGATGGCAAAATGGTCTGATATAACCTTTATGTCTCTGATTTCGGAGGCTGTATGGACTAAGAATTGAAGAAGAGAGAGAACTGATTCAATGAGAACAATTAGGAGGCTATTATCATGGTTTAGACACGTGATGAGCCACTGAACCAGGGTGGCCATCATGTGAAAAAAAAAAAAAAGGAAGAGGAATTCAAAAGGTGTGTTAGGAAAAATGACAAACTTTAGTTCTTGATTGAATTTGGAGGGTAAGAGAAAGGGAACAGTTGGTGATGGCCCCTAATTTGTGAATTTTGGTGATTTGAAGAAAGGATGGAGTTCCCTGTTTAGGAATTGTGAAATTAACAGGAGGAATGGAGGGACAGCTAAGTGTTTCGATGGATAGAGAACCAGACATGATAAAAGGTGATCCTGGGTTAAAATTTGGCTTAGACACTTCCTAGCTGTGTGACCTTGGACAAATCGCTTAATCTCAATTGGCTAGTCCTTTTTGGAACCAACATATAATACTGATTGTAAGATGGAAGGTATGGGTTTAAAAAAAAAAAACAAGAGGAGTGTGTTCACCTTAAAATAATGAAGTATTACTGGTTTTAAGAGCACAGAACTAGAAACACTGGGTAAGTATTGTAGTGAAGCAGGTTATAATATTTGAGGTGTAATTTAAGGTGCCTATTGGACATGTTAAGTAGAGATGTTTAGCAATGAATTACTACTGTGAAATTGGAGCTTAGGAGAGGAATAAAGGTGGAGTATGATGATTTTTGAGTCATTTTCTTTAAGATGATAGGTGAACCCCTGCGATCTGGTGAGAGCACCAAGAGAGAGTATAGAGATAATAAGAGAACCAGTTAATAGGTGAGGATCAAAGATCATCTGTGTAAAGATCTTTGAATGCCTTAAGGTGCTTCATGTGAATCAACTGCTATAAGGATTATCTAAAAGTGGAGTGTCTTAATTCAGTAGGTAGTATGTTCTCTATCCCTGGAGGCCTTGAAGCAAAGGATAAATGTATAGTAAGGGTTGCTGTTCAAGGACAGGTTAAACTAGATGGTATCTAAGCTTCCTTCTAAGACTACTGGATTCTGTGATATAACATCAGTGTGTTTGGGGTTGCCTCCCTCCCATCCCTCATTGTGACCATGACTACCATAGGGGTAGAATTCACCTTGGGGCTTCTCTGATCCAACACTTTCAGTAATCCAACAAAAATAAACATATTTAACCTTTATGCCAGGCCCTGAGCCAGGAACTCAGTTAGTCTGAAAAGACAAAGCTCCCCAATCTCAAGGGGCAGGAAAACTGGTTTTTTGTAATGGTCTATACCTGCTATGGCATCAGAACTTTCTCCTAGGCTTCATGAAGTTTTGGCCAACTTGTCTTATCTTTGATTTCTAGCACTTATAAGGATGATATTAGAGGTCTCGTTATATTAGTTTAGAGATAAGAAGTAGAGAAAGTTGAGAAAATAGAAAATTTAGGGTTAGAAAGTAGAGAAGTTGAGAAAGAATTGGAGTTTGAAGCAGAACTGAGAGAGAATGCTACTTTCAAATGTCGACAGTTGTTACCATTTTTTCTGTGACAGTTACTCTCTCTGGGTGTGGCAGTTGGCATTGGTCTCTGGCAGTTGGTAGAGTCACACAGAGGGACTCTCTTTCAGGACTGGAGGAGATAACATCTGTCCCTCTCTTTCTGTCTGAGGGAAAGACCTGAAGGAGCTTAGTGTTTTCTTTTTCCAACTTGGGAAACACTACTGACTATCTATTGTTGTTTATAGATTGATTTAACTCTGAGAAGACCAAAGAAAATCCTGGTCTTTGGTTTGGACTCTGAGTCTGCTAAGGCTCAGAGTCCTAACTTGACTCTTGTTGAGGCTCAACCAGCTAGCCTTGTTTATTTTTATAACTTGAAGGCTAAGTTAAGAATTATAAGGATAGGGGCAGCTGGGTAGCTCAGTGGATTGAGAGCCAGGCCTAGAGACGGGAGGTCCTAGGTTCAAATCTGACCTCAGACACTTCCCAGCTGTGCGACCCTGGGCAAGTCACTTGACCCCCACTGCCTACCCTTACCACTCTTCTGCCTTGGAATCAATACACAGTATTGACTCCAAGACAAAACGTAAGGGTTTTAAAAAAAAGAATTATAAGGATAATATTGTTAGTTTTATTTAGAATAGTAAAAATTTGGGTTAGTCAGATAAGAAAGGATTAGTGTAGCCTGTGAAACACAGGAGAAGCAGTTCCTTACAGAACCAAAGAGTTTTACTTGGGTGGAGTTAGAATACCTTAGAGTTAGAAATCCTTTTTATCCTTATATATTTCAATAACTATTTTATTTTTCTTAGCAAGAGTCTCTTTAGCGTCCTTGCACCTGGCCCTGAAGAGAAGTTCATATATGAGCTTCACTTTACTTTATCACTGAAGATACTTTTGATTACATCTATCAAAAGTATCTGAACAGTTTGAACCTTTCTTTGCATAGTTTTCATCCTTTTATTTTTATAACTCGCCATTATTTTTACATATTTCTTCCTTAAGGGGTGATTCCAGGAAAAAGTATGAAACAAAGTTTCACCCCTTCTGTTTTGGGATCATCTTTATTTTGCTTAACCTTAGAGAACAGGATTAGGATCAGTCTACATAAATTGCAAAGGGACAGATTTGGACCCAATATAGGGGAAAAGGAGCCTAGACACTAGAGCCACACCAAAATATAGTGGGCTACCCTGTGCGCTATGGTATCCCTGGTAACAGAGACTTTTGATTTATATTTGTAAATTCACTTATTAGGTATGTTAAAGAGAACATTTCTGCTTAGTGGATGATCATATTTAATGATTTTTGAGACTTCTTCTAACTTAAGAATTTCCTCAATATGTACTTTTTATTCTCACTTGCCTGAGCCTCTTGACATCTTTCTTTCATTCCTCATTTTATCTCTACCTATATTCAACCCACACCCTCGTTAGGCCATGTAGTCCAGATCAGTATTTCATGGTTTATTGGAGGGTTTTTTGTTTGTTTGTTTTAAATATAAAGACTCCTTCTGATGTCAAAAATTTCAAAGAAAAATTGAAAAAATTGCATGATTCGATATGAACCCTGCCAAAAGTCTCTAGTTCACAGATTGGGTTACCATTGGTCTGGATATTTCTTTATTCCCTTACTCCCCTCAACAATTAATTGTATAGGGGCAGCTGAGTGGCTCAGTGGATTGAGAGCTAGGTCCAGAGACAGGAAGTCTTGGGTTCAAATCTGGCCTCAGATACTTTTAAGCTGCATGACCCTCAGCAAGTCACTTGACCCCCATTGCCTAGCTCTTACTGGTCTTTTGCCTTAAAAACCAATACACAGTGTTGATTCTAAGACAAAAGGTAAGGGTTTAAAAAAACAACAATTGTCACTATTTCCTATTCCCTTATGCCTCTGATTTTTCCTAGCCAATTCAATTAAATCCTCCCTGAGCGCAACCTGAAAAATTAGTCTTCACAAAACATTCCTTTCCATTGTATTCCAGTGCTGAGAAGTATTCATTGACTCTAAGTGATAAAGTACAAATTTATTAGTCTGGCATTTGATGTTTCTCTATAGACTTGCCTCTATCTATATCTAAAGCTCATTTTCCTACCACTCTCCTACATAGGCTTATAAGTATGACCAGACTGGTCAATCATGAGTCCTTGAATTTAAAAATATTCATTCCATACCTGTATGTCACCTCTGTGTCACATTTTAAGCTATTTTCCCTCTCTGGAACTATCCTCTTCTTTCTTTTATGGTGAACTAAATTCTATCTTTTCTTAACATTCCAACTCAAGTTCCAATTTCTCCTTGAAACCTTCCCTGATAGCCTCTACTCTCTCACTCCCTTCTCTAAGTTATAGCATTTACTCTATATTCAAGGTATTTGGAACTTAACCTTTACTTTGTACTGTTTATCTATCAATTGATCTATCTATTAATCTATCTATCTGTCTGTCTTTCTGTCTGTCATCTATCTAGACATCTATTCATCCATTCATGTATCTATATCTACATTTATTTTATCTATCTACCTCTATATGTATCTATCTACTCATTTATCAATCTATATCTATCTATCCATTCATCTATCAATTCACATGTCTGTCTTCTATTTAGCCATCTATCTACATATTTATCTATATCTTTATCATTTAGGTATCAATCTCTATCTTTATCTCTTTTAGTATCTATCTCTATCCACCCATCCATCTATCTATCTGTCTGTCTGTCCATCCATCTGTCTGTCTGTCTATCTATCTATCTATCCATCCATCCATCCAATCATTCATATGCTGATATCTACATCTATATAATCTATTCATATCATCTATAGCATCTGTCTATATTTACATTTATATCATTTATCTATCTTCATCTCTTCTTTTATCTGTCTCTATCCATCCATCATTCATTAATCTATATCTAGTTACTCATTGATCTCTTCTGTCTATCCATCTATCTATGCCATGCCTTTAATGAAGACTATAAATCCTTGGAAAGTATGAATTATAAATCTCTGTGTTCCCAGTGCCAAGAAGAATATGCTGTGACAATATCGAATGTCATTTATTTAGTGCTTTAATTTTGCAATGCAATTTCTTTACAACAATTTCTTGTTGCCAGTGTTATTCTCCCTATATTATAGATGAGGAAACTGAGACTTGGAGAGTCTATGTGATGGATTATCTGTTGTCAGGCAAGTAATATTACTGTTATGACAGTGATGATGATAAAATGATAATAAATTTCAATAGAATAATGCTGCAATTTTATATTATTTTAATTTTTGCAGAGCTCTTTATTTTGAATCCTAACACTGACATATAAAAACTGTGTGACTCTGGATAAGTCATGTAGCTAAATTTTACTTGGACCACTCATAGGTACCTCAGGATCCTTGCTAAAACTATCTGCTCTGATGCTAACAGGTCATCACTGTCATTAGTGGAGAGTTCCCACACCATCAAAATAAGATATCTTTGATATGCTGACTAGTAACCTTCAGTGCCTTTACTCAAAAGAGCAAATAATTTTAGGAATTTGTAATGCTCTCTGAGAAGATTTTGTCAGGGAACAGAGAATGTCAGAGACCTTCAGTCTCAGGATACAACGCTAGTAACACAAGGGGACTTCTAGATGGATGAATAATAGTTTTTTGATGTACTAAAAAGACCTGGAAGTTTTAGTGGATTGCAAACTCATAATAAGTCAGCAATGTCTTAGGCCAAAAAACAAATATAATCTTAAATTGCACTTATAGACTATCACCACCCATGGCCAAATTGAAGGAATATTGTACCTAATACTGATCAAACCACACTGGCAGTATTAGATTTCATTTGGAGTCCCTATGTTAGGGGAGTGTCAAATAAGTAGGAGTGATTCTGATGGAGGGAGACGAAGATACTGAGGGTGATTATAATCATGTCATATGAAAAACACATAAAGAAAATACGAATGTATGTGAAGGACTAAATCATTATCAGTAACACAAGTTTCCAAGATAACCACAAAGGACCCATAATGAAAATGCTATTCACAGCCAAAGAAGGAACTGTGGGAGTTTGATTGTAGAACAAAGTATGTCATCTTCTACTTTACGTCTTTCATGAGATTTTTTATATATATGTGATATGTGTCTTCTATCACAACATGTGAAATATGGAAATATGCATTGCATGGAAGTACAGGGATAAAATTTATCAAACGATTTACTGCCTGGAAGTGGTGGGGTAGGAAGGGAGGGAAAAAATTGGAATCCAAAAATGTCCAAAAAATTTTCAAAAAATTGTTTCTACACGTAACTGATAAAATAAATGAATATTTTTAAAAAAGAAACTATGCACGTTTTTGCCCTAAAAGAAAAAAAGGAGTCATGGAGATTGGAGTGAAAATCATATTTCCTGTTCTTAAGTTTGTGAAGACTTATCATGAAACAGAAGGATGAAACTCAATCTTTGTAACTTTAGAGGAACAAGCTAAAACTATTCTTTGAAAGTTACAGTAATGCACATTTCAGTTTCATATAGGTTCAACCTGACAGTGCCTATTATATGCTGCATGACATAATGAACATAAAACTATTCTATGAATCAATGAAGCTTGAGATCAAGTCCTGCTGATGACACATATTGGCTGAGTGAAGCATAACTTTTTGGTCCTCCAGGCAAATGCTGATTCTAAAACTATGAGATGCAGAGAAGGTGCTCATCTACAATACTAGAACTTATCTCCTGGGAACATCTTACACTAGTGAAATTACGGATTCAGTAAAAGGTACCATAGTTCCTTGGGATACAAAGACAAATTAAAAACAGCTCTTGCCTGCTAGGAGATTACATTCTTCTGGAGGCATAAGCCCTTAAAACAGATAAAAGGTGATCATTTGATGAGGGAAGAGACACTTAGAGTCCCAATGAGTCAAGAAAAACTTCTTGAGAGCAGCTGTGTGACTCAGTAGATTGAGGGCCAGCCCTAGAGATGGGAGGTTCTGGCTTCAAATCTGTCCTCAGAGACTTCCTACCCATATGATCTGGGCAAGACACTTAATCCTCTTTGCCTAGCCTTTACCCCTCTTTTGCCTTGGAACCAAAACACAGGATTGGTTCTAAGATGGAAGGCAAGGTTTAAAAGACAAAGAAAAAAATGCTTCTCATGGGAAGTGACCTATGAGCTGAGCCTTAAAGGAAATTCAGTATTTGGAGAAGTGAAGATGAGAATATATGTAATGAGGGCATCCTAAGCAAAGGAGAGAGGCTGTGCCAGTGCATGGAGATGTACGATCAAATACTAGGTTTAGGGAATAAAAAGTAGTCTGTTTGATTGTAACATAGTGTGTAAAGTGCAATCATATGCAATAACAATTAGACCTGCCCAGAAAGAGAATGGACTACCTAGGGAGATAATAGGTTGATTATCAGTAGAGATGTTCAAGCAGAGACTAGATAGCCACTTGTTGGAGTTACTCTAGGAGGGATTCCTGCCTTAATTGGGAGATTGAACTACATGACTTCAAAGTTCCTTCCAACTATCAAACTGTATGATCTTATGAGTCCATTAGGTAATTCTCCCTCTGACTAAGTGGCTTCTCCCTGGGTAACCCCTTTTAGAATGTAACATTTGACACTTCCTACTCTAATGGCAAATGCTGAACTCCTAAAGGATCATCACCTCTGCCCCTCCTCTAGTACAGCTAAGAAAGGCATCCATGCTCTGTTTCTTCATTGAAAGGAGGAAGGAAGACATGACTCCTTGTTCTTAAAAACCCTTAAGGTTTGTTGTTGCTCTTTTCTGAAGGACAGGATGAAAATGAGGGGTGGATAGCAAAGGGAAAAGATCCTTTTAGTTTTTGGTAAAAATAGGATGTAGCTAAGGGTGACCCAATCTCTTGTCTTGTCAACAGTCTATATGGTGTATTACAGAAAGGGTTATTTTTTTCCCTCTAGTATACAAAAGCCCAGTCTTAGTTGTAACGGTTAAAAATGATAAAGGCTGATCAGGGGAGGTAGGTTTTTACTTCCTCTTTGCGCGCTCCCTGGGGAGGAAGAGGAGTAGGGAAGGTATGGAACAAAATGGCTGAGGCGGCAATTTGAATTTTTTACAGGCACGTGGTCGATTTTATTCTATCAACATGGGCCTAAATAAAATATTAGTTTACCTCATAATATCAGCCTTTATCATTTTTAATCATTACGTAGTACAATGCCCTGCATAGAGCTGGCACTTAATAAAGGCTTATTAATTTGACGTGAGGGGCAGCTTGGTGGCTCAATGGATAGAGGGCCTGAAGTCAGGAAGATTTGAATTCAAATCTTAGCTCAGACACTAGCAGTGTGTTCCTGGGCAAGTCACTTAATTTTTTTGCTTCTGTTTCCTCATCTGTAAAATGACTGGGCAGACCACTCCAGTATCTTTGCCAAAAAAACCTCTAAAAAGTGGTCATGAAGAGTCAGACAAAATCAAAACAAAAGAATTTAACATGATATGAATAACTGTAATAACTTTTTTAAACCCTTGTACTTCGGTATATTGTCTCATAGGTGGAAGATTGGTAAGGGTGGGCAATGGGGGTCAAGTGACTTGCCCAGGGTCACACAGCTGGGAAGTGGCTGAGGCAGGGTTTGAACCTAGGACCTCCTGTCTCTAGGCCTGACTCTCACTCCACTGAGCTACCCAGCTGCCCCCAACTGTAATAATTTTTGAAACTCTTAGAAGTTTTATTGGAGGGGGTACTTCTGAACTCTCTGAGACTTATTGGGCCATAGGGGCCTCTTTGGTTGATGGAGATTGGAAATTGTGAGTACTCGTTATGACAGATGCTTAACCAATCCAAGAGCAATAGCCCCAATTCCCTTACACATCCCCACTGAATGAAAAAACACTGGTTTTATGTTATTCTCCTTATCTCTGCTAAATGGACAGGACACATTGGTGCCCCCAACCTGGATTTTAACTTGGCGTTGTCAATGGGAACTGACACAGCCCACATCAGAGGGGGAACCAGAATTAATTAAGGCATCCCAGATGCAGCAATCTCTTTTTTGATTTTTAATGTGTTTTGTGCTATTTTAAAATTCAACTGAGTATGAATACCTCCAGATGGCCAGTGATAGAATCCAAATCCCAACACTTCCCTGCATTCATCCATGCCAGCAGCTCCATTTCTAGCTAGCCATTAAGTCAGAATCAAGGTTTAGCCTTGTTTTATGAAAAGTGGTCTCCTTTCTTCCTTTTCAATATATACATATATGTATATAGATCTGTACTACATATATACAGTATATATACATATAGTATGTGTATTATATATATGTTTATATATGTACTTATACATACATTATATACACACACATATATTTATTATAACTTCACCTCTAGACATGCACAGTACTCCACCTTAGAAAGTTATTTTAGAGATAAGACATCCGTAAAATATTCCATCATGTTTTGAACAGGAAGAGATGCCATTTTCCCAGGTATATCTGTGTGTTCCTATGTAGGCTTTCAGGCAATCACCTAAATTGTGAATTTTGCAGCATTTAATTGGAAAGATACAAAAGGGCCATAATTGACTTAATAGAAAGATCTTGTCCTTTATTTTTAGAAAAACAAACAAAAAAGATCAAGAATTAAAATCCAATCCTTAGAAACAACACTAATCATGCTAGACAATAGAAGAAGACTGGGTTTAGAGTCTTAGAATCTTTGTTCAGAGCATGATTCTCTCTGCCCCTTGCTGTCTGTGTAACCTGGGACTAATCACTTAATGCCTCTGGGACACCTCTATAGTCATCTGCAAAATGAAGAGTTAGACAAGATGGACCAGTTCTACAGATATGATCTACATATTTCTATTGTGAGTATTTATTATTAGTAGGAATAAGGATTCAAGGAATTGAATTTAAAAAGCAATACTAGAATCAGTGGGATAATGAGACACATTTAGGTCTTTGAAAAGTGCATTATCTTCATTAGTCAGTGATTTTTATTCAGTGAGAGCTCAGCATTACTAGAAATATTAAGTAATTATAAAGTTTAGATTTTCAAAAATCCATTCATATCAATCTACTAGCATGATTCAAGTCATTTTCATCTGAGTGGAGATGATCATGTGGGTTATTATAATGATCTGAGCTTTGGCAATTTGGAACTATGGCCCAATTATCCATGCCCTTTCAGAGCGGAGTACCACTCCTAGGCACATATCTCAAAGAGATCAAATGAAGAAGAAAATGGCTTATGCATGCAAAAAACATTTTTAACAATTCCTTTTGTAGTAGTCCCAAACTCAAAAATCATGAAGGTGCCTTCCTCTTGGAGAATGGCTTAAGAAATTACCATCTATGATTGGAAGGAAAATTGTTACATCATTCGAACTGACATGATGAAAATTTTCAGAGGAAATTGGGAAGATATCTCTGAACTACTGAGGAGTTAAGTGAGCAGAAGTAGGAAAGCAGTTTTTACAATAATATTATAAAGAAAAACAACTTTGAAAGACTTTACAAATTTGATCAATGCAATGATAAACCACAGTTCCAGAGGGGTGAGAATGAAACATGATACCTACCTCCAACAAAAAGATGTTATGGACTTAAAATGCAGAAGGAGGTCAAGCGTGGTGACATATACCTGCAATCTCTGCTACTGAGGGAGGTGGAGAATGTTAGATCTCTTGAGTTCCAGAGTTCTGAGTTGCAGTTAAAGCTAAAACTAATTAGTTCCTCATTAAGTCTGGCACCAATGTGGTGAGCCTCTGGGAGCAGTGGGTCACCAGGCTGCCTAAGGAGAGGTGAATCAATGGCATCAAGCCCAGTAATGGCTATTATATTTCCAGTCTGGGCAAAATGAGATAGGGAGACCCAGTCTAAGGGGAAAAATGCAAAATGATTCACACATTTTCAAACTAGCTTATGTGGAAATTTGTTTTGCTGGATAATGCATATTTTGTAGACATGTTTTTACTTTAGTTTAAGAAAAAAACATTCAATGGTAAGAGGGAGAAGGAAGAATAAATAACACATACATATATAAATGAAATGGAAAATAAGGAAAAATAAAAGAACTTGACCTTTGCTACTATTCAGACCCTAGTTAACTTCAATTGTGGAGAAACAGAGAAGTTTTGATTTCCCAAAATTTATATTTTAGAATATATACTCTTCATTTGGTTTTATTTCACCTGTACACTGAAATTTCATTATGATTTGGCTAAATATATTCACCAGTCACTGATTCTAACCCTGAACTATATGAAGATTAAGGAACATCATTTTGTAACAGTTTCTGCCATGAGGTTTCTCAAGCATCTATTCTCTCTCCTATGATCATTTTTCAAAGTTTCCACCTCATATAGCATGAGTCCCAGATGAACTTTTTAGTACTCCTGGCCCCTCCAAAGCTTTACTGAATGTGAGAATTCTGACCTTCTAAATTGAACTTTATTTGTGCTAAGTAATACTTAAACATAAGTATTATGTTACTTTTGCAATAAAACTTATATTTGGAAATTCCAAGTTCTTCAAAATTCAAAGGAATTATCTGAGAAGGGTCTTCTCTGTGAGCTTCTTGGGCATGATCTCAATTAATTGTCCATCATCACTGATAAGAGTGGTTCATGGTGATTCTGTGATCAGAACATGGCCTCCATAGTAGAATAACACTTATGCCCAGCTCCAATATGTCCATAACAGTTGATAACATATTAAAAACTGAACCCATAGCCAGTTGTAAACTTGGTGGGCTTGTGAACTAGATTATCATGAGTGGCTCTTCAATATTGACCCTATTCTTTAAACATTGGGTTTAAAAATGCAAAATTATCTCCTAGAACACTTAGTTGTACTTTCTTATCTCTCTCTTTTTTTTTTTTTTTACTTTTGTGTCTTTTCCTCTCTCCCTTTCTGCTCTTACTTTATTTAGGCAAAATATAATGATTTAAGGAAGTCCATGATTTCCTTTCAGTTTGAGAAGAAACTAAAAGTGCAAGGCCCCAATGCTTAAATGATATAATCTTAAAATCCAGAATTGGCCAGCTGTAGCTAACTCACTGTCAGCAGGCAGTGAGGCAACTTAAAATTACATGTTTTATTCAAAAATGTTCTATAGCAATTAGAAATCTGCCTCTTGTCAGGGTGCAAGTGGATATCTATCTTGATTTATATTGGGATTTTGGAAAAGCCCAAAGGACTAGGAAATATGAGCACTATGCCTACTGTGTTCCTACCAAAAATTGGAAGCCTTGTGAGCAGTCCTAATTTGTAAACAGTATCCTTCCCTGAAGTATAAATACCTTTGTAAAGACACTTAAGGTGCAACTAGGTGGCTCAGTGGATAGAGTGCTGAAGGGAGAAAGACTCATTTTCCTGAGTTCAAATCTGTTCTTAGACCATTACTAGTTTAAGTCACTTAACCCTGTTTGCCTCATGTGTAAAATCTAGAGAAGGGAACTGCAAACCATTCCAGTATCTTTGCCAAGAAATTACCAAATGAGGCCATGAAGAGTTGAACACTACTGAAACTACTAAAGAACACTGACATTTGGTGAGAGGAAGGGGAGATGGGAACTACAAGCAAAATATTCACATCAGCATATTCCACTCCTCTCAGTTGGAAGGTTGTGACCTAGAACAAAGCCCATAATGATTAAAACTAGACGTCTGCCCACTTGAGTCCAGCAAGAACAAGAATAATTTAGGTTTAGTGAACCTTAGAGAGGTCTAATTCCATTTCTTTATTACCCATCAATTCCTCCAGACAGACCCGAATGGTGAATGTTGGCATAAGTCAATGAGATAGATATGGACATATAAATAGATATACAGGATGAATCTGCTAACCAACAAGCTTGTTTGAAAGAGTATGAAGAAAGTCATTTCTTTTCTGTGAGGAAGTACTACTCTTAGTTACCATATTTAGGTAAGGGACTTGATACACAATCATACAAAATCTGTTGAAGGAAATAATAGGAATGTTTTACTTGGGAAACCAAAGTCTTAGGGAGGAAAGAATCACTATTGGCAAGAATGACCTTCGGAAAAAAAGGATTAAGCTTAATTTACACAATTTCAGAGGGAAGAATAAGGCAATTATAATAATAAGGAAGTAACTTGAGGTAGTTAGAGGTGTCCTACAATAGACTATGCTGCTTCAGGTATAGGTTAGCAAGGTTCCTTGAGCATCATGGGACAGTGGACAAAATACAGAATTTGGAGTCAGAAGACTAGGTCCAGAGCTTTGCCTGTGGTAACTGATTTAACATCTTTGGGCCTCAGTTTGCTCATTTGGAAAATATGTCAATCAACAGGTATTCTTTTAGTACCTTCTATGTGCCAAGTGTTGCATTAAATCAAAGGGAATTAAACTAGATGGCTCCCAAGGGTCCCTAGCATTTGTAATCTAGGCTCCTATTTTCTTTGTTTCTCTCATTCTTGATTAAGTCAGATTTTTTAGAGACAAATATTTGTAGATATTGCAACTTATGGTTAATGTTTAAATGTTGGAATGTTTAAATATAAGTTGATATAAGAAATACCATCCATTAGAATTATGTACTGGCCTAGAAATTGGATTTGATGATGCTTAATATCCTTCAATGTTTGAGATTCTGTAATGCAATGAAACTGAAATCACCAGTACAAGTTAAGGAGCAGGTAGGAAGCTGATCATAAAGTCCTTGAATGTCAAGCATCATAAAATAGCTCTGAAGGAAGAATCATTGAGCACTTATTAAGCACCTACTATGTGTCAAGAAGTGTGTTGTGTTGGGGCTACAAAGACAAAAAGATGGTCATATATATATATATATATGTATATATATATATATATATGACCGTATATATGCATATATATATATAAAGAGAGAGAGAGAGAGAGAGAGAGAGAGAGAGAGAGAGAGAGA
>NC_058132.1:109861300-109918206 GCF_016433145.1 Gracilinanus agilis | reverse complement strand
CTTCCTTCCTTCCTTCCTTCCTTCCTTCCTTCCTTCCTTCCTTCCTTCCTTCCTTCCTTCCTTCCTTCCTTCCTTCCCTCCCTCTTCACTCCCTCTTTCTTTCCAAATATAAACTGAAAACATTTCCAAATCAGACTTAGTCATTGAAATTGCTAATAGAAGATAATAAGGAACATTGCAAATGTCAAGCCACAAATCATTTGTTAACTTGGTCTATGGAGTCAATTAATAAAGCTGTTCTAGTTTCACTTGTCCCTGACTGAAGCCCTTGCTCTATTAGGTCTTAACTTGCCTTGATAGGTCTCCTTGGGTAACCCCTTGGATGGACTTGCCCAGAAATAACAAAGGAAGCCATGCTTCTTTATAGCTACAGCTAATTTATCTTTTGAATTTCCTGGAAATTCATGTTTACATGAAATGCAAAACTATGTTTACATAGTTCACACATTCATTTCCTTAATTCATCTTTACAAGCTGCAAGCTCAGAAAGAGAGCAAATTGTGGAATGTATCTTGACCATATTGGATTTGCATTCTCCTGTTACTTCACCAAGGTTGCTTAGCCTACAGAGAATGGCATTCAGAATTCTTATCCTCTCTTAGCTCAAAGGCTTAGATTTCAAATTCCTGCTGTAACCATGACCTACAGTTCTTAGATGTTTTGCCCCAGATTGAAAGAGCGACATAGTTCAAATGACAGTTGGTAGGCTTTTCTTCACAGAGCGGACTTAGGCTTTTCCATAGGAATCTGCAAAGTGATTCAGAACTTTTCTCTGGGCATTTCCACATTTTTCTCATTTCCATATTTTTCAGAAAAATTATATTTGATATATAGTCTGTGCTTTTTCCTAGTTTAAGCTCATGCATCATTTCATTCTTAGGATAGACTACTGATGATTATTGACTGCTACCCAGGCTCCAAAGTAACTTGGTACTGTAATGTCTTCATGCTCTATCAGGTAGTTTCCCAGTTGGGAATGATTGATGTTTGGGGTGAGTTCTTCATAATGTGAAAGAGAATTTTTGTATTTCATTCAATAAGGATAGAATTCTGTAATCTACTGCTGTTCCCTCACTTATCATCTCCCAGTTCTTGATGAGAGTTTTGATTATCTCCTTCTACAGTTTTGTTGTGATATCTTCTTATAGTAGGCACTAATACTCTATTTAATGAGTCGTACCCTCCATTCATCTGTATTCACTATTAAATTATTTTACTTTTTATCTCAAGTGATTCATACTTGGTTCCTTGGTGATATCTTTTGCTTGCTTCACAGTATTCACTCTTATTTCCAGCTGCCTTTTGAAAACCATTTTGAGCTAGTCGTATTCCTAGACTGTCACTAATTTAGAGTTTTTCTAGAAACATGTTATTGTAAGTCATATTAGGTTGGGCTTTTGTCTAACTGACTAACAGATTTCACTGTTTCTACAGAAGGAATATCAGTAGACAGAAATTTGATGTCATGTGTTCTGGTCCTAACTAGCTGGTTTAGCTTTAACAGTCATTGAACACATCTGGGTCTCAGCTTTCTTTCTCATTTGCAAAGTGAATGGCTTAGATGATATGATCTCTAATAGCCCATGCAGCTGTTAATTATGTGTTCTGTTGCTTATTTGTAAGTAACAGGTACTTGGGCTAAGTTGTTTTCTGGGGTCTCTTTCAATTCTATGAATCTATGACTCTATACCCAGTGTCCTAATGAAATCATATAATATAACTAGAAAAGAATTTCTTATATAGGGCATCCTTCATAAACTTTAACATGAACTAACATTTCCAGACATACTGCCTTCTCCAAACCTACCAAAACACTCCACTAATTAAATTCACCTACCTAATGCCCCATCACTCATCCCCCAAACTATGTCATTTCCCCTCTTCAGAATATCTTTAGTCTTCCTTGCCTATCTATCTATCTATCTATCTATCTATCTATCTATCTATCTATCTATCTATCTATCTATCTGTCTCTCTGTCTGTCTTTCTATCTACCTTTCTTTTTTCTTTTTCTTTTTCTTTCTTTCTTGCTTTCTTTGTTTCTTTGTGTCTTTGTTTGTTTCTTTCTGTCTGTCTCTCTATCTATCTATCTATCTATTCAATTACTACTTAGCTTTCAAAACCTAACTAAAATCCTACAAAATTCCTTAAAACTTCCCATGTCCATAGTGGCCAGAAATAATCGCCCTTCCTCTAAATTTCTGTAATAGAGACTGTCTAGAACAGTCATTTACTTCCTTGAAACATGTTTTTTAATTATTGACTTTAATTCTTAAGTCTTTTATTGTTATTGATCCTTTTTCTATGCATTTGTCTTCCTTCACTATCTAGTCTATCATTTTCTGGAGGCCAGGGTATAGGCATATACATCTGTTTATTCTTCACTGAGCTCTACATATAACAGATATTCAATAAGAGTTCGTTTTGATCTTATTTTAATGACAAAATCTTGGAATTAGAAAGGACCTCAGAAGTCAAGCTAATCCAACATGTCCCTTCCCAAATGGTCATCTTGCTTGACTTGAACACTCCTACCAAGGGGAAATCCATATTTTACTAATATAATCTAATCTATTTTAAAACAGCTCAAAATAATAGTAAATTTGCTTTTGTACTGAGAATAAATATGGTTCTCTGGCATCTATACTCATAGTGAAAGGATAGTATAGCCTAATGAATAGATAATAGAATAGGAATCTAGACAACCTGTGCTCAAATTCTGCCTCAAACAATCTCTAGTTGTATAATATTGGATGAGTCATTTAACCTTTCTTGGATTTAATTTTCTCATCTGTAGGAGAAGGAGAGAGAATGTGTATGTATAGACTAGAAAGGCTCTAAAAACTCTTTTGGCTCTATAGCTCTGATTCTCTGATCCTCTCATACTGGGTATTTCTTCTGGACCAAATATTAAAGTGTAGATCTGTGGTTCCCAAACTTTTTTGGCCTACCACCCCCTTTTCAGAAAAAAAATATTACTTAGCCCCCTGGAAATTAATTTTTTAAATTTTAATAGCAATTAATAGGAAAGATAAATTCATCTGTGGCCATCACTGCCTCTCTGGATTGCTGCAGCACCCACCAGGGGGCGGTGGCACCCACTTTGGGAATCACTGGTCTAGAGCCTCATGACAACCTTGCAGATATGTGAAGGCTTCTTGACTCTTCTCCCATTTAAATATCCCTTGCTTCATCAACTGAGTCTCCTATGAATTAATCTTCTCTACTCTTGCAATCCCACTCACCTTCTTCTGGATGCTTTCAATCTTATCAGTGTCCTTTGAAAATGTGGCACATAGAACAACGTGTAATATTTTGATTTGGTCTCAGCAAAGTTATAGAGAGGGAAATAATGACTTTGTTCTGGATACTGTTACTCTCTTAGGTAACCTGAGTCTTCATTAACATTTTGCTACAAAGATGGCCCCAGATGACACAAGGGATAGAATGTTGATCCTGGAAAAATGAGTTCAAATTCTACATCAGACAATTAACTAACATTGTGGCCATGGTAAAGGCAATTAAATGTTCTACTTCATAGAACCTACCTTTCAGAGTTGTTGTGAGGGTAAAATAGATATTTATAGAATGTTGTGCAAATCTTGAAATTCTATATAAATTTTGGCTATTATTATTATTATTAATATTTTTTCAGATGATCTACCACATATCCATACCTCCCCATCATGTATTTGTAAAGCTTAATTTTTAAGCCTAGTAAAATACATTAAACTTATTATTATTAAGCTTCATCGATTGGATAAATGCTAGCCTTTGGAAGTCTCTTTGAATCCTGTTTTCTAACATGTTAGTTTCCTCTCCCAGATTTGGCACATTGGCCAGTTTGATAAGCATACCAACCATGCCTTCATCCAAGAAATTGGTAAAGGGTAAATTGGCAAAAATGTGAAATGTTAAATTTAGCATTTAAATGTTAAATATTCGACTTAGTTGAACTGGGCAATTTATTCTTGTGAGAAAAAGGGTAAGTTGTTTTCTTGACTGAGACATTTAAGGAGCTACCCTTCTTTACTTTTCAATAATAGACTCTGTATATCAGAACAGATTAATTTGATGTAATGCTGGTGACTGGAAGTAACTCAGGCACATCTCCTGGTGGGCACAGCTGGTTACTGGGCAACTGTAAGACCCAGATGTATCCAGCACTATAGTCAGTGGAGAAAATGCCCTGTCATTGACTTAGCTAAATGACAGATTTTTCCCCTTCTTCTGGCCACTAAAGGAAATGGTTTATGCAAAGAAAATGGTTTATACAAAAATCCACAATCCAAAATCTCTTTCATAAATATTATTCATGCTTAAGGTCATATTGGTACTATTGCTACCAGCTTTTCCAAACCAGTTGACTTTTCAATATTCATTCAGAAAGTTGGGGAACAAAGATCAAGCTTTAGTGTTCTGCACTTGCCTTTTGGGCTAAGTAGAAGTAGTGCATATAATCAACCTGGGGAGTTCAAGGATTTTTAAATATAATGCCATAAATCCTTTGATTCTATTGGGTGGAAAAAAAACATATTTGGTCTATATTTAATTTATTTGTCATAGCATTAACTTGTAACTGCAGTTATGACCCCCAAATGTATAGGTATCATAATTATGAAATCCTCTTCTTCTATATCTTAGTGAATTGTTTTGATGAGAGGATGACAGCAACAAGCTCTATGAGTTCCTGGGCAAAACTTGAAGAAGGTATCAACAACATTTATCCTTATAGCTCTTCTCTTTCTTGTTCCTGTTCCTTTTCTATTTCTCATACTACCACATTTCAGGTATCCTAGATTCCATTCAGAGCAATCTACTTACTATCCCTTAGCATTTTCCAAAATTTTTGACTGTTGTGAAATATATTAAAAAGGTATAATAAAAGACTAGCCTAGATGCTAGGAAGTTATGAATTCAAGTCCTACCCCTTCTACCTAATTGGTCTGACCCTTGGTACCCCGTCATGTTCTAGGTTGTTTTTAATTTCTTCTGCCTTGACAATATAATTTCACATCTGAAAATTTCTCTTTACTTCCTTAGTTTCTTCTCCATCTTGGTTCATGAGTCAAATATTGCCTTCTATATGAAACCTTTCCTAAGTGGTGTAATGGATACAGCACTCAGTCTGAAGTTCAAAAATGGCCACAAATAATAGTCTGATATTGGGTAGAATTTAACCTTTTCCTGACTCAATTTCCTCAGATGTAGAATGAGAATTATAACAACACCCACAACCTATGGCTGTTATATAGATCAAATGTGATAATATTTGAGACCACTTAGCACAATGCTTGGCACATTGTTGTTCAGTTATGTCTGATACTTCATGAACTCCTATGGGGTTTTCTTAAAAAAGAAAATGGAGTGGTTTGCCATTTCCTTCTCCAATGGATTAAGGCTAATAGAGGTTAAGTGACTTTGCTCAGAGTGACACATCAAGTAAGTGTCTGAAGCTGGATTTGAATTTAGGTCTTCCTGATTCCAGAACTCTATTCAATAGCCACCTAACTGCCTCTGACACTTAGTAGGCCTTTAATTCTTTTTTTCTTTCCTTTCTTTACTGATTCCCCAACTGCTAGTGTCATTTTTCTCAAACTACCTCATATTATTATATTTACTTTTTCTTATATTTATTCTGTATTCATTTATTTATAAATATACTTGTGTCCCCATTAGAATATAAGCTCCCTGAGAGCAGGAATTATTTCCTAATCTTTTTATTTTCTGAGCACCTAGCATTCTGGATGGCCTTAATAACTTGTTTTTGTATTTGACTGATTAGTTAGGTGAATTGTATTAAAAATTTTCAAAGGTGATTATAATTAGTGAGGTTATTTCCTTGCTTAAGCTTCAAGCATCAGGAGACAGAGAAGAGATCTGGTTAGGTGGAAAGTTAATTAAGAGTTGATGTAAAAGAACCTAAATCTGAATCCTGCTTCTATCACTGACTTTTGGTGTCAGTTACTGGAATGAGTTACTTCACTTCTTTTCCTCATCCATAAAACAACTGGTTTAGAGGAGATGATTCCTGAAATCCCTTCCAGTTCTAAATCCTTTGATTAATGAAAATGGCAGGAAGGTAGAAAGGATTGATTCTCTTGTAAAATCAATTTAAAGTTTTTTTTTTCATCTTCCTACATTTTCTTTATCAAATACCAAAGCAACAGTGAGAATACTTGGGAAGAAATTATCATTTATAACCTTGGCCTAGTATCATAGGCAGTAAATAGTTCTTCATCTGGAAGGAGCAGCTCAGCTAAGTTTAAAACATAAGAGGGAACCATGGAGTCTCTTGGGGGAAACATGGTCAGTGAACTGATGTGTCCAGTTTTGGATATCCCATTTTAGAAAGGACATTAAGAATTTTCTGGAGGATAACAAAGGTGGTGAAGGGCTTCAGATTTATAATGTATAAAGACTGGTTGAAGAAAATAGGGGTGTTTGGTTTATGGGCTCCTTGAGAGTAAGGACCATCTTTTGTCTTTTGCTACATCCCTGGTGCTTAAAATAGTAAGAGCTTAATAAATGCTTATTTATATGCTTGAATTGCAAAGAAAAGTCTTGGAGATGGGGGCCTGGCTTTGACTGCAGCTATTTTCAAGAATTTTAAGAGTTGCCATGTGAAAGAATTCATTTTTTTTCAGCTTGGCCCCAGTGAGAACAATACATGGAAGTTATAAAGATTTGTTTGATGGAAAGAAAAGTTTCCTAATAATTAATTGTCCCACAGTGGAATGGGTTCCTCCTTAGAGGTATTCTTCAAGCTAATGACTACATGGATAGGGGCACAAGGCAGAACAGGGGATAACTATGCTCAGCCTAAAGGCAAAAAGTCCTGAGTTCTAGACTTATAACCAGAGATGAGATGCTAAGCAAGTCAACTAACCTCCATTTGCTTCAGTTTCCTCATCTGTGAAATGGGGATAATAAAGGTCCCTACCTCTCAGGGTTGTTGTGAGGATCAAATGACATAGTAAAGCACTTAGGACATAGTTGGAATATAGTAGGTCGCACACAGTAGGTTTTTAATAAATGCTTATCCAGTTCCCTTCCTCTTTCCCTTGTCAGGGATGCTAAAGAATGGCTTCTTTTTTTCCTTAAATCAGCTGAATGTCTGCTGAAGTCCCTTCCAACTCTGAGAGTTTGTGATTCTGTGGCTGTATTAAGGAGAGAATCAAACACCCATGAAGGCCTTAGATGATTAAGAGCTAACGTGGGTGTGTTTTCTTTGAAGCTGGCAGGAAGAAAATCCAATATTAGGAATATAGTCCAGAAGCTTTGATTTAGCCAGGATACTTCTTTCTTTCTTCCAAATGGCATTGTGGAATCACTGTTACTTCGAGAAGCCTCTAATCTGATGCCAATTCTTTCCATCACTCAACAAATGTTCATTATATATCATCTATAGTCAATGTCCTATAGTAGACAAAGGGGGGATAGAAAGATGAATAGGACATAAATAAACCATAATACAAAGGAGAGTCTGACAAGTGCACAAAGAAAGAACAATGTACTATGAGTATAGATAATAGAAAAAACATTTCTCTCTGAGAGTAATCAAGGAAGGCTTCCTAAAGGAGGCACAGAGCTCTTGATAGTTAGGATAGGTAGGAATTCTATCTACTTTTTTCTTTTTAAACCCTTACATTATGTCTTAGAATTGATTCTAGGTATTAATTTTAAGGCAGAAGAGTGGTAAGGGATAGGCAATGGGGGTTGACTGACTATCCCAAGACATGAAGCCTGGTTCACTGAGCCACCTATTACCCTTTTCTATTTACTTTCAGTCTTATCTTGTAAAGCTCTAAGACAGTAAGGTTTTTAAAGGGGCTGTTTTAGCATATGTATGAGGTTCTAAGAGAACTGGTTTTTTTCATAGTAGACAGAATAATAAGGAACCTGCTAATCATAGCAGGTATATGAATAATTGTTTGAAGATGTTGTCACAAGGGATTTCAAAGTAGAAATAGTCTCTTACCCCCAAACATTTCTCTTGTTCACTTCTCAAACTCTACTGTATATCTCAGTGTTTCTTTTGTCATATTTTATTTCCTTTACCATACCATAAACTACTATATGGCAGGTATCATGGTATAGTGGAATGTGTGCTGGTCTTGGAGTGGGATGACCTGAATTCAAGTCCTAAATCTACCATTTCTTAAAAGGATGATCATGGATAAGTCTCTCCAAGACTTTGTTTTCTTCTTTGCAAAATGGGAATAAAAATACACTAAGATTTTGTCAAAATTAAAACAAAAAAAGTTATTTGTATACAAAATGATGATATGACTATACAGGGCTAAGAATCAGTAAGTTAATAATATTTATTTTTTATTCTAGAATCACCTTCCTGGTAAATGCTTAATAATTATTTAAGGAATGAATAAAAGAGCAAGAACAAGAACAAGGAAAAGGAAAAAGAGAAAGGAAGAAGGAAGGAAGAAAAAGAAAAATACAGAATGGGTGGAAGAAAAATGAAAAGAGAGGAAAAATAAATAAATTAAAGAGGAAAGAAAGGAAAGAAAAAGGAGAGGTAGGAAGGCAGGAAGAAAAGAAGGAAGGAAGGAGGGAGGGAATGCTAATAATTTTCAGAAGACAAGCTAAGTTTGACTTGAGAGGGCAGTATTTAGTCTTTCTCTAGAATGTTTACAAAGGACATATCAGATGTGCAAAGCCAGAGACAACTCCGTCCCAAATTTTCTAACAGACTTTTTGTACCAACTAGTGCTAGAGCCTTCTGAACTCATTTGGACTGTACCCTGACTCCAACATTATGATGTCATTGGTCCTCTTTGAAAATGAAGGACAAACGACAACAACAGAATTTTCAACCATAAGGTCTAATGTTTTGATGTCTGCTTCATAACCTTTTCTATGAATTCTTAGGGGAATGGCCGGCAGTGGTGGTATTAGAAGACAAAGAATGAAAATCCAGTATTATGCTAATGACATCTCACCTTATCTTTCATGTTCTGTCAGCACACTGCTAGCTATCCCTTGGCTGTCAGATTGTCTGACATTTTTATTTGCATGAAGCTTAAACTCAACACCTCTAAAAATTGAGTAATATGTACTAAAACACACACACACACACACACACACTGTTCGAAGAACTTATATAGATGACAGTAATATAGTAATATTTGGCCATCTGGCACCTTATTGACTCAGAAAATAGGGCAAAGTATGCTAGAACCATTTTTGGGTGTCAAATCCAAGGAATGATACTAATGGAGAATTAATAATCTCATCAGTTAATTCTATAAGTTTCCCCACTCCTCTCAAGGAGACTAAACCCAGGTAATTATGGTGTCTCCCTTAGTTAAGATATGGTATTTGTCCTCCTGGGACTTAGAGTCTAATAGATTTTTAAACATATACAAAAAATTACTTTAAATGATGTCATGTTCCTTCATTTCAATTCAAGCAAACGCTTTTTTAGCATCTACTATGTGTAAAACACTAACAATACAAGTAAGTCTGAAAGCCGGGAGGATCCAAGACTTCACCTTGGAGGTGATGGTACTTGAATTGGGCTTAATGGATAGATAGAAATTCAAGGTATGAAGAAAAGCAGAGAAGGGAAGAACATTAGAGGAACAGAGAAAATTACTAGAGTTAAAGTACAAGGGCAGGAAAGGTGGACATATATGACATGAACTTTACTTTGTATGGAACATAGAATAAGGGAAGGAACTGATATAGAAAATATTGGTAAAGTATCACCAGATTGTGAAAGGCCTTAAATTATAGGCTAAGGAATTGGAACTTTATTCAGTAGTAAGAAAGCCATTACATGATTTTGATCAGAGAAGTGAGATGAAAATAAATTTGGAATCAATGTGAAGGCTAGTTTGGAGGAGGATAGAATGAAAATGAGAAGACCTGTTGTAAGGAAATAGGAACAGTCCAAATGGATAATAATAAAGGCCAGTGGAAATAGAGAAGAAAGAATAGATGTGAGAGGAATTACCAATATAGAACTGATAGTATTTCATAGAATCATAATTCAGCAACTGGGAGAAATCTTAGAGGCCATCTAGTCTAATATTCTTGGGAACTTCCATGCTATTTTGTATTATATTTATTGGTATATGTTTTAATCCTCTTAGTAAATTATAAACTCATTTTGGCATGGGGATATATATGTGTCTTTGTATCAGGCCTTAAAAGGGATTCTTGTCAGGTAGGTTGGCATAGTTGGCTTCTGACCTTTCTATCAGCTCAAGATTCTCTAATTTGTGTATATTTTACTCATACTGACTAATATAAAGCCCTGAATGCATTATTTACAAAAAGAAGTTGCATACAATAGTTACATAATCAGTAGCTGTTGAACTGTCTTTTGATTTGGAAAATGATCTGCCACTGAGTTCCTTTCTGGGGATCTTTCCTGTAGGAAGGAAATCAACAAGCATATTTTTAGATTTTTAAATAAATATTTTATTGAAGTTCTTTTAAAAATACTATTACTCACCAATCACAACTTGCAGGATGGAATCTTTCCTTGTAACCACAGAATTCAGGTAAGCAAAACGAACAATACATATCCATGTTTGACAAGTTAGGCCAACTTCCATAATCATAAAACATATGACTCTTCTCCAAAGAGGAAAGACACTTTTCTCATAGTCCTCTGAAGTTGCAATTGGCAACTGGATCCATCAGAATTATGCTGTCATAGTCCATAGATTTAGAGCCAGAAGTATAAGCTTCTTATTTTACACATAAGGAGGTCAAGGCCAACAGACATTCAATAACATGACCAAAGTTTCACAGGTGGTAAGTACCAGAGCCTGGGAAATGAACTCAGGTTCTTTGACTTCAAGTCCAAGTCATTTGCTATTATTAATTTCTACATTATTGACCTATGTGTCAACTTTTCTACTGGTTCTGACTTTTCTCTGCATTAATTCATATAAGCCTTCCTATGTTTCTTTAAATCCCCTAGTCATTGTTTCTTCTAGCATAATGGTATTGCATTATGCTCATGTATCATAGTTTGACCAGTCCTTCATTCCCCAATCACTGAACACTTGGCTTCCATTTCTTGGATATTACTAAATATTTGTACTTGTGAGACCTGGTCTTCTGTCTCAGGGATACATGACTAGCAATTCTAGGTCAAAAGGACAAGATATGTGTTCATGAAAATATATTTTGTACAAAATGAGGTACACCTACACATATATTGAGAATAAACATAGTTTCGGGTGTTTTCCCCTCCCTTTCATGTGATCACATAAGATATACCATTAGACAATCTGACAGGCCTAAAATTGATTTCTGAGAAAGCTTGGAACAACAACCTTGTCAACTAAACTGTTGACACTTTGGAGCACTAAAAGATTTTTTGTTATCCTACCCAGCTGTGTAAGGGCACTTACTCCCTGCATCTTAAATCTTGAAATTAGGGCAATCCACTTAGCAAGAGGCATCAGTGCTGGGATGTAAAGGTCAGCACCCACGGCCTAATGGTTGTCTTGGGCACCTGGCATGAAGACAGGAAATAATAACAAAGGACTTGGCTTATTGAGTCAAATCAGTGCTAGCTGGTTGCCCTTGTAGATTGCATTAGAGAAACATTAGAGAAAAGCCAAGTGTAGAGAAGTGTCGGTTGTAAATTGGCTGGATGAACAGGGAAGTTTTCATTTCTTAATACAATTAGGTAGCTATTGGAGTACAAATTCAAAAACATAGGAAGGTCCAAGATCACTTTTGTTATCATCCCTCAAAGCCAACACTGGATTTACAGAAAGAAGACCCTGCTCCAAGTCTTTGCTCTGCCCTTATTGTAGTCTTATGACTTTGGGAAAATCATTTTGCCTCAGTTTCTTCACATGCAAAATGGATGTCATAAACTGGTTTTGTCTACTCCATAAAATTAGGGGGGAAAGTGATCACTATATATGGGAAAGTATGTTGTCAGTGATAAGGTGCTCTAAGGTATTTGGTTCAACAATTATATGATTATCCATGTTTATTTACAAATAGTATCTTTATCTTTTTATTGTGGGTAATTCTTGATCCTTTCTATATGCAGTTCCCATCAGGTGACAACATTGTCTCTTTAAGAAACAATGACAGTCAAGTTAAAAAACCTTGGCGAAGTTGTAGGAGAATAGATAGAATATGGAGTCAAATACCTGGGTTTGAATTCTGTCTCTGCTCCTCAGAACTTGTATGGCCTTATACATATCACCAAACCTCTTTGGTCCTCAGTTTCTTCACCTGTAGAAGGGAAGAATTGGACTAGTTGAACTCTAATATTCCTGGAAAGTCTGATCCTTTCGGCATCGAACTATTATAAAAGAAGAACTTTAATAATAATAAATGTAAATTCCTAAACAGGTCACAAATTCCGCTATCTGGAAAAAAGGTGAAGTAATGAATGGGCAACAGTTCAGATGGACAAGACCTATAGATTCCGGCAGATATAAGCCAGTGCTATGAGCCAACAGGGAGGATGCTTATATGGTTGCTGGTGTTCAGTTGTGATTTCACTGATGTAGGTAATTCTCAGTGTTCTCCTCACCCTTTATGTAGTTCAAAAATTGATTTGCAACTTACAGTCTTATGCAGTTACCTAGGGGAGGTAAAAGGTTAAATGACTTGCTCTGGGCTAATATATCTTCCTCAGTTCAAATCTGGCCTCAAGCACTTAGCTGTGTGATTGGGCCAGTCATTTAACCCTGCTTGCCTCAGTTCCTCATCTATAAATTGAGCTGGAAATGAAAATGGAAAACACTCTAGTGTTTTATTATATTATAGTATATAGTATATATATATATGTGTATATATATATATTATATGGTATATATTATATAGTATTTGTAAACCAAATGAGGTTACAAAGAGTTGACCATGACTGAAATTAGCCAAACAACAATCACCCTAATGGAGGCATTTGGAATAAGGAAGTTGAGAGTTGCTTTGTTTCTGTGCCCTTGTCAGAGTGCTAGAGGATTGTGTTAGTTCTGGGTAGAGAGTACACTGACAAGTTGGAACAAATCTAAAAAAGGGTATCCAGAATGGTGAAGGAACTTGAAACAGTGCCATATGAGGATCAATCAGAGGAACTAGAGTTCTTTAACCTAGAAAAGAGAAGATATCAGGGACATCACAGCTGTCTTCAAATGTTTAAAGAATAGCCCCATGGCAAAGGGATTAGATTTAATTTGTTTGTTCCCATAGGGCACAACTAGAAGCAAAAGTACTGAAAAAATAGAGAAGCACACTTATTGGCTATATGTAAAAATAACTTTTTAAAAATTAAAGCTGTTGGCCTTAGATGGAATGAACTGCCTCAAAAGACATTGAATTTCTGCTCATAGAGAGCTCTGAATGAATGAGGATTTATTAACTTACTATATGTTGAGTACTGTGCTGCTACATGTGGGGGATATAAATACAAATAGGAAGAAAATCCTGCCCTCAAGGAGTTTGAAATCTAACAGGTAAAACTACACAGAAAGGGAAGTGTTGGTGGGAAGAAAGATGATTTTATTTGAAAAATTGTTACTAGGATGGTAACAACAGAGCCACAGGAGAACTAGATTAACAGAACCTTTCTAGCCACAATGGAAGTAGTAAATTAACTATGGTTACAGAACTAAAAATGTAGAGGAATGGAGTGGGAAGTGGGGAGGACAAACCTGGGAAAGTTGTCTTCCAGCAACAATGATCTCTTAACTCATATATATGGAATGTATGCCATATGCATATGTATATATATACACATATATATTATATCTATCTGTATATCTATCATCTATCTATTGATCTATCTTTCTATCCCTCTATCTGTCAGTCTGTCTATATATTTGAATTATCCTTTGACTCTGTGAAGGACTTAGCTATATGTAGTTAAGTCACATATATATTGAGTTTAGTTCTTCATAACGGTAAGTGCTCTATACTTTACCCTGTGAAGGCCTCAACTCAAATGTTTTTATTAACCCATTTTAATGTACAGAGAAACAGTCACAGAATAGTTAATTGACTCACTTATGGTAACACAACAAGAGGGTGAGCCAGAATCCAAACTCGGGTCTCCTGACTCTAAATCAAATACTCCTTCCCCTACACTAAAAGCTGTTTTTCTGCTAGACCAGATCTTTTTATAGACCTCCTCTCATTTTCTCTAGGTCTTCCAGGCAAATGTATTTGTAATTGCTTAGTCATACACTACTCCTGGAAGCATCATTATCCCAAGGTCATTCTCCTTGGGACACACGTAGCTTATCAATTCCTTTAGCAAAAAAGAGTACCTAGAAGTATGCCAGATTTGGTCCTGCCAAACAATGGGATTCTGACCTTTTAGTCCTAAATGCTATGTTCTTAACGCAGCTAAAATACATAATAGGGCTTTGTTTGGGTTAGAATTCTTGCTGCCATGCCATAAAACACTATTGATTCAACTTATTTTGTAGTCTGATAAGCCCTCCTCTCCCAATATCTTTATAGAGATGAATTGTTCTCTAGCTATGCTCCCCCCTCCCAAATTATATTTGTGAAGTTGATTTTTCTGAAGCCAAGTACAAGCCTTTAAATTTATTCCTAATAAATGCCATCTTATTATATGCAGCCTAGCATTCTAGCCTGTCAAGATATTTTTGAATCCTGGCTGCTATATACTGTTCTAGCTCTCCATACTAGCTTTGTGTTATCTGAAAATATGATTCTCTCAGTTGCCTTATTATTTATTTATTAGCAGAAGAAGTCTAATTTTTCTTCCACTAGATAGACCTTTACACTTGAAAGCAGCTATCATGTCTACTCTTATCCAGGCTAAATAGTCCAAATTTCTTCAGAGAATTCTTTGCTTATATCACATACTGTAGTGCTCTCATCATCATCTTTGGTCCCTTGATATATTTCATCTTGTCTATGTTCTTTCCCCAAAATGTGGTGCCTTAGAATTGAACTCAGCATTTCAAATGTGACCTGATTAGGAGAGAGTATAGTCAAAGTATTAGCTCCCTTCTTATAGATTTAAGGCCTTTATTTTTACAACTTTAGAAGAGGATTTTTTTTCGGCTGCCACATCATATTAACTCACAATGAGCTTACACAAAAATCCTAAGATCTTTTCCACAGGAAAAATTTATAAAATTTAAAAAAATATATTTATTGATCTATCTTTCTGTTTGTCAGTCTGTCTATATATTTGAGTTGTCCTTTGACTCTGTGAAGGACTTAATTATATGTAGTTAAATCACATATATAATGAGTTTAGTTCTTCATAAAGTTAAGTGCTCTCTACTTTACCCTGTGAAGGCCTTAACTCAAATGTTTTTATTCCCATTTTAATGTACATAAAATGTATCCATACCTACTAATTTCGCCATTTTGAAATTTATTATCTTGAACATTAGTATGGACAAATAATTTTATTCCTGCTCAGTTTCATGTTATTGGATTCATCTCACATTAACAATCTGAGCTTTTTGATAATTTGCCCCATTTCATTCACATTGGTCTCTTCAGGATGATTCTCCTCTTTTTTCTTCATCAGAAACATTTCATTCAAGGCTTTCAGAATTTCCTTTGTAAGAGCGTCCCACCCGCCATATTAGGACACTAGATCCTACCAATCCTTTAATAATCAGAACATATTGAAATGGTTATTCCATCTTCTTTCTTCTTCAGAAGCAATTTCTTCATTTTAGCAATTAAATATTACGTTCATCAATTCGGAACGAGTTGTCTTTTTTTTTTTTTAAACAGATGAATCATCCTGACATTTTACAGTAGAAGAGGCTCAGGCCCAGAGAAACTCAGGAACTTGGTGCACAGAGGAAGCACCTGGCAGAATTAATATTCACATTCAGGTCTTCTGACTCCAAATCACTCCATTCCAATACAGTACACTGCTAACATAGAGTTTACAGATTCACCTCTAGGAGACTCGAAAATGGGAAAGGGGTTGTTTCTCAAGACTACGGAAAGATTTATAGAGTCTTCTGGCCATTGGCAGTCTTATCAGTTTTGCTCAGTGAAGAGTTAGCAGCTTGGGTAACCCCTGCCTCGGTTCTGGAAAAAAAGAGCAAGTTAGTCGCACTATATCAAACCCCTGCAACATGTTTGTTGAAATATGGCATCAGGCTAGGAGATGCAAGGTCCCTAGATAACAAAGAATGGCATACATTCATTACTATTTTCTCCCTCTCCCTTCCCACATTTTTCATTTGCTACTAATTACATTCACATCCAGACTCTGGGTCTGTTGGCTTTTTTCTAAGCAATCTTCTCTTGTGCAGTTTACTATAAGGGATTCTTGGTAGACTCAGCTCAATATGGTTGCCAGAATTTTAGTTTCACAGCTCTTCAAATGGTTATTTTATTTTGAATAAGAGCATTGGAACCCAGAGCTACAAAGGGCCTCTGGGTTTTAAAGGAAGCAGGGGAACATGCTTCTTCTTCTACTCACATAGCTGGTCACTCTTCTTTAAAAAAGTACCTTGACCCCCAGCTCCTCCTCATTCCACCTCTCCATCCTGATGTATGCATTCACTACTCCATGCTCCACTGGAAGCGAGCCAAGTATTTGATCTTTCTCCACATACCACAATCACCAGTGTCAAGAGAATCTATTGACTTTTTTTTATTGTAAGTGAACATGTGGAGGCAGTTTAAAATAGTATGTTGTGACTTCCCTTGGGATTTTTAACCATTCCAGCCTCACCTAGCTTCTTCATTTTCTCCTTTTACTATGAGAAAAGAAAGCAGAGAGACTCATCCTATTGCTATGCACAGAAATTGGTACCACCTTCCTTCTCTGTGTTCATAGTGTCTCATGTTGAATTACTATTTTAATCTTTCTAAAGAGCTTTGCTACATCCCATCTATTCCCAGTAGGTCCCTAAATTCTTTCTTTTAAAAATTGCTCCTTGATTAAAGATTCTCTCTCTCACCTGCCTACTGTTTCTCCTAAAGCTGAGCTCCTACCATCTTTTTCCACTGCAAGTTTCTAGTCTGTCTCATATTGGCTACATGGAGGTTCACCCAAAGGAGTGCCCTAAACCCTCCAATTATCTGAACTAGAAGGCCAAAATCACACCCTCAAATTGCCTCGGGATTCATTCATAGTGACTTGAATTCTCTCAGTTTTCAAGAACAAGCTTGAGTAATTAATGACACTGCTTGCACACAATTGTGTTAAGTAATTATTCTTTCTGCTTCTAGGGAGTTGGGAAATCCAAACATTGACTATCTATCCTCCATCCAGAAAAATTCCACTCTCTACTTCATTACAAACGCCCAGAGGCCAGCTTCCAACTATATCTATGCCACCAATTACCAGAGTGGGGAGAATGTCCTAATGCTCTCTCATAGCCTGGAGGGATCTATTCATAACTCTAGGTAGCTGTGAGTCCTAGTCACCTCTACAGGTATCTGCCATCATTTCAAAATCTATCAACACAGTTTAGGTGGAAGAGTAGACTTTTCCATTAAGGGCAAACTGGTCACAATATCCAGCCTATATAATATGTTTAATGGGTACAGTGAGGTAAGAGGGTAAATAGTAGTTCCTAATGAGGCCAGAGCACTTGGACTTCCAGTACAGGGTGAAAGAGACCCCCAGGCCTGAAAGCCGAGGTAGACATTTTCAGGATCTATATTGTTGACATGGAATCTAGAAACCCCAAACTTGTACTCTAGTAAGATCTGATGAACCCCAAGTTTTAGGACTAGCTTGTAAGTTGAAGACCCCAAAGGTTGTACTTGTTACCTGTTCCCCTGAGAATCCACCCTGAAGGGAAGCCCAAGCCAAGTGACTCATCTTGTCTTCAGAAGCCTCTCCCAGTATATCACACCCTCCTTAATGCTGGACCTTCAATTTACTAGACTGACATGCTACCTACTGCACTAAAAAGTCACTAAGCCAGGGTTTGGGCTTAGCCCCACCTGACAGCCATAGTCTTTTACCTTAGGGTCCATTATTCAGTCTGAAACTGCTAGCCTGAGATTCCCTTCAGGGTGGATTCTCAAGGGAACAGGGAACAAGTCCAAGCTTTGGGGTCTCCAACTTACAAGCTAGACCTAAAACTTGGGGTTCATTAGATCTTACTAGGCTACAAGTTTGGGGTTTCTAGATTCCATGTCAACAATATAGTCAAGAATCATTTCTCACTGAGATTTTAAGTGGGGAGAAGAATATAAACTTTGGTCAGTGCTCTGAAAGTGATAGAAGACAACTCATCAAAGAAGGCATTAGAAGCAAAGTCCTTGCTGAAGTCTGCTCCAGTGAAGGCGTGGGAAGCAGATTCTAGAAAGCTGTGGCAGGACAACTCTGGCCAGATAATTCCATGGTTATGGAGTTAGAATTTATTGAAACTCAATCTATGCAAAGAAGGGGTATCTAATGTCAGGAAAAGCCTAAAGGAATGACAAATACCCAGTAGATGATGGAAATAACTGGTAATTGATGAAGGGATCAGATTTGAGCTTCTTATCCTTATTTGGAAATCTACTTCCTTCTCCTGTATTTCTCTGTATTCTGTATTCAGACTTATCAAAGTGGGGCACGTCCAGTAGGAGAGCTTCCACCAATGATGCTGATCATAGCTAATTTGTGACAGTGGCTAGTGAGACATATTGGATAGAACACAGGGCTTGGAGACAGGAAGACCTGAATTTAAATGCAGTCTCAAGACAATTACTAGATGTGTGATACTAGAAAAGTCACTTAAACTCTGATTGCCTCAGTTTTCTGGTCTGTAACATGAGGATAATAATAGCACCTACTGACCTCAGGGTGGTTTGAGTATTGAATTAGGTAATTATTGTAAATTGCTTAGTACAATGCCTGACATATAAGTGCTATGTAAATGTTATCTCTTACTATTGCTGAGTAGATAAGTCCAAAAAAGATACCTAAAGCACATTGTATAAGTGGAAATCTTGTACCCTTAGACTTCATCTCCTTTCCCTGTATCCCCATGTTTGTGTTTTCATGTGTTGTTTATAAGTTTGTGGTAATCCTGACCTCTTTCTTTTCCAACGTGTGAAGCTGGGCTAGCTGCCTTTTTACTCTAGCTTTTTTTTCTTACTTTAGTAATTATTAAGAAATCTTATTAAATATACTACTTGGAGATATTTACATTGATTTTAAATCTTACAACATAACATCTAAGATACTTGCCCAGAGTCACAAGACTTGCTAAGAGGCAAGATTTGAACCCAGGTCTTCTAGTGATCTGACTCCAAGCTTAGAACTCTGTCTAGTAGACAGTGCTGCCTCCATAGGGCTTTTTGACTCTCCTTATATAACTAATAAATTGTCTTCAAAGGATGGTGGAAGGAATGGGGTGATCATAACCCTTTGGTTTTCTAGTGCTCCTGGGCTTAGGGAAACAAGGAAATGTGTTACCCTCTAAAAGGTGAATGAACCTATGAGCGGTGAGAAGACTAGAGGTCCATGGGATGGACACCTATGTCACCATAACTATTGTACCCAACTACTAATAACTTAATTGAGGTTGGGGGCACGTGGTGGATAGAACTCAAAGTCTGGAGTCAGGTGAGCTGAGTTCATTTCCCAATACTGGGTCTTGTTAGCTATTCAACCTTGCATAAAGCCTTTAGCCTTTCTTATAGAATCTACTTCATGGGGTCATAAAGAAGAAAGTGGTTTTTTTTTCATTTTTAAAGGGCTTTGTAAATATGTACTAATATTGCCAATTTTGCACTCATTTGGTACAATAAGGGATGTGTGAATATTTTTCCTATGTAACTGATGGGTAATTTGAAATTGCACAGTTTGCTCTTGTTCATAAATACTCATAAAAGTTGATTGTTCTAAGGTGTTTTCTTTTATTTAATCATTCTCTCATCCTCTGGATGGGCTTTCCTGGTGATATTCACCAGTTAGCCTATTTCCTACTGCTGAGAAAGTGGGTAAACAGCTGTGTTAGCCAGCAGCTGATGTTGAGGTGGCTTCTAGAGGGTGAAGGATAGAACTAGTAAAGGAGAGCTCATAAAATTGAGGTTTTCTCTTCTTTATCCCATATCAAATGGCAGTCAATCCCCAAGAGTGTTTTACAAAAAAAAAGTTTATGTTTATAAATGAAATTTCAACTTGCAGTCAAGAAGATTCAGTGATGAAAACCAGAGTTCCTACCTAGACCCAATCTTTGGAAAGTGTATTTTGGAGGAGAAATCTGCCATGGTTATTGGAAAGCCTAGCCCTAGTCACTAGTGTGACTTTTGGGAGTTCCACAGAGCATGGGGCCCCATGCCAGAGAAAGCTAGAAAGCAGAGATGGGGAGCTCCCAGGGCAATGCAGAGAAACATCAGGTAATTGGTACATTAGCTCTGCAGAAACAGCAAGTCTGGTATTGAGAGCCAGAGGGGTTTCTGTCAGCCCACTGTTGGGTACATGCTTTATCAGCAGGTCTCAGCTTGACCCTCTTTTTTTCTCAGCATCCTGACTCATTGATCAGCATTACAATCATATTTCTACTTGCCTTTTTCTATTTGATCTCTGATCCTCCTACTTTCTCCACCTCACTGATGTTGTACCAGGATTTAGCTCCACTGTTTGCCATCTTTTGCTCCAGAGTGGAATCATCAGTTTAATGCAAGAAGGTATCTTAAGGGTCATCTAGTCCAAACTCCTTATTTTTCCATATGAGGAAACTGAGGCCCAAAGAAATTAATTGATTTGTCTAAGGTCACAGACGTGGTAAGTAGAAGAGCTGGAAATCAAAGTAAGTGACCAGAATTCAGGTGTTCTAGTTTTAAAAAGAAACAACACATTATTTTGTCTTAGAATTGATACTAAGTATAGATTCCAAAGCAGAAGAGTAGTAAGGCCTAGGCAATGGGATTTAAGTGACTTAGCCAGGGTCACACAGCTAGTAAAGTGTCTGAAGCCAGATTTGAACTCACCTTAATAAGACTTCCTAACTTCAGATCTAGCACTCTATCCACTGAGACATCTAGCTGCCTGATTTTAGGCACTGGATATCCACAAACAAAGGCTGGGTGGCCACTTGTCAGATACTTTGTAGAGGAATTTCATGTTCAAAAATGCATTAAACTAGCTGGTGTCTAAGGTTCCTTCCTTAGAGCATATGATAGATGATATTATTATTTACTTATTCTCTATTTATTGGTTTGAATTGGAGCTTCTCCTTTCTCCTTTGGGATTCACATGGTAAGATGGGATTAATTCTTCCCTATTGATTCTTTAGATTTTAGCCACCAGGAATGTATAAACTCCCACTTAAAGATTAAGTGGGGAGGAGGTCTATTACCTACATGTGCTAGCAAGTGACAAATCAAAAACAACTTACTGTCCCCTGGGCAGACAGAAGCAAAGTCTAAGCTGCCATTTGTCCACGTTTAAGTGGAAGGTAGATACAGGAAGTGGCACAAAGAACTATCTTTTAAATATGATGGTAACCTCCAGTGATGGGGATTTTGCTCTTTGAACTTGGCCTTGGAGGAGCTCTAGGTTGAGACCTCAGACTTCTTCACTTTGGGCTGCCATGTGGGTGAGTGAAAAGACTGACTCCATTTTCCTTGGTTTTCTGGAGGGACTAGCCTCCAGGAAGGCTCCTTGTCTTGGAGGAGGCCTCTTAGCTAGAAGTTTTTGTTGTCGTTTTTTTAATTAACCCCTGTGACCTCTGTGCCCACCTTTGCTGGGCCTCTGAAGCCCTGCCAGAGTAATTCTCTCTCTCTCTCTCTCTCTCTCTCTCTCTCTCTCTCTCTCTCTCTCTCTCTCTCTCTCTCTCTCTCTCTCTCTCTGTATTTTTCCTTGCTTTCACTCTTCCTATTTGTAAATAAACCACCATAAAAGTCATTCTGACTTGAGTCTTTCATTTGGAATTGAGTAATCAATTCCTGGTGACCAAACTTAAATAATTTAGTCCAACCATAATTTTACCCTTAACACACAGGAGCCCCAGATTAACTAGAATCAGTGCCTCAATATCAATAGTGTCATTTTGTTTGTGGGCAAAATGGGTCCCATCATACATGGTAATCTCAATTTATTTAATAGTCACTGTCTCCTTAAGGTGGTTTGAGGCATCTCTCTCTCAGAAGTGTTTTCCACCCACTGAAATCAGTAGCAGAATTTCAAGAAGCAAATAACAATATACACAGTCTTGGTTAACTCTGAAGCAAGGGGAAAAAAAAGAAATAGGAACACAATTTTGTTCTATTTTTTGCCAAATCAAATATTTGCTGAGAATGAGACTTGGCTCTGTGACTCTTCCCTGAGATCCTGTCCTAGAGTTAGATGCCAAGTACATAGGGCTGTCACATTTCTCCTGTTAAGTGCCCCAGAGGAGCTAGTAGCAGAGAAAATAATTGATTATCGGAGGGGAGCATAATTGAAAACACAGTTAGCATTTTTCTTACTCTATATAACCATGGTGAATGTTGAGGTTCCAAATTCATCCAGAATGGGAGCTGAGACCTAAATGATTAACATTTATAATTACTTATTTTTCAAGTTTAGAGTATATCCATTTGTTTTCCTCATAAAGTGTCATGTAAATTAAGGAATCTGTCTTAAAATCTGCCATGTGTAGTTAAGCCATTACCACTGCACCAGCTGTAATTAACACTTCCTGCTTCAAGAAACTCTAATTCCCTAGTGGGCAACTGTTTACTCTTACTTCTTTATCAAGCATGAAATCTCTAGCCACATGAAAAGGCACTTTAAAAAGCAAATTAACAAAACTATATTGAGCACCTACTATGCACAATGCCAGCAGCAAGTAAATAAAAGAGCCAAGAAATAGAGCAGCTGGCAATGAAATCCACACAGTCTGGGTTCAGTCTCAAACTCTGATGTAAGTCTTTTAACCTCTGGTCAAATCATATCAACAAACATTTGTTTATTTTTAAAAATTGTTTAACCTTTATCTTCTGTCTTATAATCAACACTAAATATCGGTTTCAAGGCAAAAGAATTGTAAATTCTGGGCAATGGGTGTTTTGACTGTGTGACCCAGTTGGGATGTGTCTGAGGTCAAGTTTGAACCCAAGACCTCCCATCTCCAGTACTGGCTCTCTGTCCACTGAGCCACTTAGGTGCACTCCCAATTCCCAGTTAGTGTGCTAAGCTGGAAAAAATACAAAGAAAGGTGTTTTTTTTTAATGTCCTTATTCTTAAAGAGTTCACATTCATGACAGGTGGTATTGTAGAGAGAATGCAGAGCCTGTCATCAGCAAGATATGTTCAAATCTCAGATACTTAATTAGCTTTGTGACCCAGGGATAAGTCACTTAACTCTTGTTTGCATCTGCAAAATGGGGAATAATAATAACACCTACCTCGTCAGATTGTTGAGAGGACCAAAAGACAACAATTTTGAAGCACTTAGAAAAGTGCTTGTCACTTAATAAGCACTATATAAGTATATGTGTCAGTTATTATTATTAATTACAATATGCAAACAACTATTTATGAGTTAACTATATCCAGGACTCATTTGAGATAAATTCAAAGGGAAGGCACTGGAGATTCTCTGAGACTCACATTATAGAACAGTTATCTGATCTGTACTGATGAAAGGAATTTACACACTGGGAGTTCCCTACATGTGTGGAATCACAGGTCTACTCTACAGAAATAACACAAATAAAGAACTTGAGCTACGGTGCTAGCTTCTTGAGATACCAAGACAGAAACAGACAAAAATCAAACAAACAAACAAACAAAAAAACCACTTCTTCCTTCCGAGAAGCTCACATTCTCCAGGAGACAAGGGATCTAAGAAATAAACAGCTAACTAAATGCAAACATGCAAAGTAACAAAAAGCAAATACAAGAGGGGAAGAAAACATTCACAAATGGGAAGATATAATGAGATCTAGTGAAGGGGATCACCCCAGAAATGTAAGGAAATTAGGGATTCTAATGGCAGAAGAATATTCTCCAAGCATAAGGGACTACTACTCCAATGCCTTAGGGAGTCACATGAGTTTAAAAAAAATCAGCCCCCCCCCCAAAAGTACAATGCCTGTTTTAGATACTGGGCAAACTATTAGTAAATCCCTTCCTTTCTTTGCTCCTTTACCTACCTTGCAAAGAGTAGTTAATGAGGTTTTTTTTTTGTATATTCAGAATTTTGAACTTTCTGGATCAACTAAGAACTGTATTTCAACTCTTGTTTACATTTTCTATTCTTAAAAACGTTGGCCTTTCCAGGACCTCATTTTTTTAGCTACCTATGAAAGTAAAACTTAATTTTTCTCCATGGTTTCTCCAACTCAGTTTAGTGGATAAAAAATACCAGCTCTGTTCTGTAGCAGAATAAACCCTGAGATTCATATACTTGTCTTTTCTAGCTGCTTTTTTCTGTGTTTCAGAAAGAAAAGCCCAAGTCTTGCTTGGAACAGAAGGGAGACCATTGAGGACTTAGCCCGAGTGACCTTATAACACTGACTGATCCTTCCCTAGACTGGAGATGGCAGAATAGTTTAGGGAATAGCTTTAGTGGAAAGATGGCCCAGCTGGTGGGGATCATGAATTATAGTGTGATCAATCTAAGTTCAAGAACCAGATAGACAAGTTCACAGGATCATTTTACCAGGGAGTAAACCGAGGCACAGAGAAGCTAAATGGCTTACTCAAACTATCCCCCCAACACACACTCATTTTTAAATAGGTAAAGTCCAGTTCAACCCTTGACAGTGCTATAATAGGTAGGGGACAGTGTCCATCCATCTAGATAAGAGCTCAATCTGTTGCACTCAATTTGTCGATGGATCCTTGCCTGTCTTTATGTTCAACTGTAGTCCCACCTTCCAATTTCTTCTGTCCCCTCTGCTGATACACATGCAAATAATCTCTGCCTACAGGTTCTTGTTGCTGAAAGACCCAGAGACCACAGCAGTTAGTAAATTTAGATAAGTAAGATGAGTCCCATCTTCACTTGAACTAGGAACAAGAAGACAAAGGAGGACTTGCAATGATTCTCATTAGATCTGACTACTCTGTGCTTTTGTTTCCCTTTATAACTTTTAAAATAAATTTTAAAAATAAATCTTATATTTTATTTTAGTTTCATTTCCCCTACTAGAGTATAAGCGTCCTGAGGGCAGAGATCATGCCATATTCATCATAGTCTCCCACACAGGATTATCCTATTTGTTGCTGAAGACCTTCTTTCTGAGAAGCAGAAATTTGTGCCTACATATTTCTGGGAAAGAGATTTGTACCTTCAAATGGCAGTCCCACTCCTTTCTCCCCAAAACACCCATATCATATACTTTCTTCCAAATTGGGATTCCTTTTCCTCTCTTTCTTTTCCTTCCATAACCTTCCCTTCCCTCACTTTCTCTGAGACTCTTTCCCTTGTACAATTAAAGCCCAAAGCCAGAGATACATATTGACATGTGGTGCTCAGGCATTTGTTCAAGGTTACAAAATTTAAAAAGCTGCCATAACATCGACACCACTACCACCACCATCATATAGCTCTTTCAGGCTGACAAAATAATACATGTACAATATGACAATTGATCCTCACAACAGGCTGGTAAGGTTGTTACTCCCTGCTTTATCATCACCATTTTACAGATGCGATTGAGATCTTAAGAGATTTGCCCACTGTCACACAGCCGGTAAATGTCAAGTGTTGGATTGGAAACTGGAGGTCTTGTTTATTCAAAGTCCAGTGTTCTTTTGACTACACCAAACTGCCTCTCTCATAAAGGAAAGAATGCCATTCTTGGGGATTTAGAAAACATCAGTTCCAGTCTGTGTTCGTCTGTTAATAACTGTAATATCTTGAATGTCACAAATCCCATGTACACTTTAAACATCAATTTCTTCATGTATAAACTGGAGGCCAGCACTTATCTTCTTTAGAGGCTTATTATGAGACTTTAATGAAGATTATTATTCAATTCAATTAAGTTCAACAAGGATTTAACAAGTGCCTACTATGTGTCAGGCATCATTAATGGCAAGTACTAAGGAAAATAGACAACACAAAACTGTGTTCCTCTCAATGGGTTTATTTCTACGGGCAGAATAAGGCAGTTTTAATAACATAAATGTCTGGTGGTATTATTAATGTGAAGATAATCAGATTTTACTTTTCTTATCTAAGATTCTGCCTAGTGGATGCTTAAATTTTTTAATAGAAAGTAAAAATCAGGAAAATTATAATATCAACTCTCTAATTTGGGAGCCAAACTTGTGTGGAGTCTCCCATCAGTTCCCTTTGTGTCATCTATTTAAGAGTTTCTGATTAGCCTACTAAAGCCTTTATGTTCCTAGCTGGCCTGATTCCCCCACTCTTTAATCCATTACTAAAGACTTTGTATTTAAGATTACAAGCTACTTCCTTTAGACTTCTCATGGGCTGTAGGCTCAGACTGTAAAACTTGAAGGAACCTCAAAGATCATTTAATATAACTTTTTATTTTCCAGAGAAGGAAACTGAAACCTAGGAAAGAGAAGTAATTGGCTATGCCCTGAGACAAATGAACAAGTTAGTTCAAGGCTGAAAGTCACATTTTCAGTGGCGTACCCTTGAGACTTTATAGTAAGGCCCCCTCATCTTATAGATGAGACAAGTGAAGTCAAGAGGATAAATGACTTGTCACATAACTGAGTAGGAAGAGCTAGGATTTGAACCTAGGTCTTCTGATACCTGGCTGTAATTTTTCATTATATGATTCTACTTTTCTTCTAACTCCGACAGGAGCACTTTTTTGCCTAAAGCATATTCCTCCCTCTGAAGCCTCCACTTTAAACAAAATCATGAACTAGACATCATTCTTTCTGATATAAAATGGCAGCAAGCCACATCCTTCTTCTTATTCTTTGTTATGTCCGTTTTCTACATTTGCATTTTTGTTGAAATCATTTAGTAGATTAAAAAAAGTTTTGATAGTGATTCTTTAAAGAAAAATCAATCCACAGATATTAAGTACTTAAAATAAATGCAAAATATTTTCTTTTTTTTCTTTTTTCCATATTACAATTTGATTAAATGTTTAATAATCATTTTCTGATATTTTTCAATCCAATCCATGCTCTCTACCTCCCTCCCACTCCTCTTCCCTAAAATGGCAGGTAATTTGATATAGGCTGTACATGTGTTATCATACAGTACATATTTCCATGTTTCTCATATGAAAAAAGACATATCACTTACAGTAGATAAAAATTCATGGAGGAAGTAAAGCAAAGAATGATGTACTTCAATTTGCAATCAGATACCATCAGTTCCTTTAATGGTGGTAGATAGACTTTTTCATCTTGAGTCTCTTAGGGCTATCCTAGACCCTTGAATTTATGATAATAGTTAAGTAAAAGAATGCATTTCAATTCAATTAAATTCAATTAGAGAGACATGTATTGTATATATAGCACTGTGATGGGGAGGTGAGGGAGACAAACACACAAGGAACTAATCTTGGCCTTCAAGGAATTTATATTCTACTGAGTGAGAGGCAGGGGGCAATACACATATAGATAGATTTTATACAAAGACAATACAAAATAATTAGCCTGGAATAAGAATAAATATAAACTGCTTAAATCCCTGTTCTTCTCTTCTCAACCTCTCACTTCTGATCTCCATCCTCTTGGTAGGACTAGGGACCAGACTTCCCCTTCTGGCTTTATCATTATGACTAAAGCTCTCCCCTAAAGTTTTCAGCTGGGAAATTCAAATGCAAATTATTGAGTGGGAAGCAGAAGGATAAAATAAGGAATCACCTAATACAAAAAAAAAGGAGAGGCCAGGGGCTAGGGATCCTGCCTTTGGGACTGAAACTGAAAGAGGCTGGAGGTAGTAATATCAGAAGTAAAAACAATAGTTGTGGCCAGGGTTCCAGATCCAGACATGACTGCACCCAGGAGGCCCATTCAAATGCAGAAGCGCAATCCATTTTAGTATATCTAGCTAGAGGTTAGTAAAAAAGTTCAGGAATTGAGGCTTTGATACTGGGTGAGTAAAAAGGCATTGGACTAAACAACAACAACAAAATAGTTCCAGTGTGCCAACCACATGTGCATTTTTTAGGTTAAACCAGGTCAGCTCCTCTATCTTCTGCCATATACCCTTCAGCTTTCTAGTTTCCATACTTCTTAACTTCCAGAGCAACTTCCAAATCTATACTAGTGACAACCACACTGGATATGGGGGGGGAGGTTAATGAGTATGGAAGCTGGATAGTTCGAAGAGTTATAAAAGGCATTAGGGAAGATAGCCTGGTTTGGTTAAAAACTCACAAACCACTGTAGTATGAAAGGGATGGTTGGCACATTGCAAATTAAGATGGTAGACATCATAATCATGCATGAGTGTTATGGTGTATAACAGAGCTTTTTTCCCCTTATGATATAACAGAAAGAGCATGAATGTGGAGAAAAGACACCCTTGGCCTAGATTTTTACTTATGGAATTCTGTTGTTTTGTTGTTTTCAGGCATGTTTGGCTCTTTGGACCACATTTGGGGTTTTCTTGGCAAAGATACCAGAGTAGTTTGTCACTGCCTCCTCTAGCTCATTTTACATATAAGGAAACTGTAACAAACAGGACTAGGTGGCTTGCCCAGGGTCGCATAGCTAGGAAATGTCTGAGGACAGATTTGAACTCAGGAAGATGAATCATCCTTACTCCATGCCTGGAACTTTATCCGCTGAGCTGACTAGCTGCCTTGTTTGTAGAATAATCATGGGAAAACCATTTAACATTTTTAAGCACCAATTTCTTCATCTGTAAAGTAGAAAACAACAATAATCACAACTAGAATGTATAAGATGTTTTAAGATTTCCAAAGTGTTTTATATATTTTATCTTATTTGGTCTACACAACTCTGTGATGTCGATGCTATTATTATTCTCATTTTATGATAAGGAAGATTAAGCATGGAGAGATTCACTGTCTTGTTTAGTGTTGCACAGTTGAAGTGACTGAGGCAGAATTAAATCTCTGCTCTTCTTTATTACCAGTGCCACACTCGACACCATTTTAGCTGCCTCCAAACAACAATTATAACAATAAAATTACTTCTTATCATCTAAAGATTTAAGTGGTACATTTGACAAAAGACCTATGTAGTCCTTTTGGACAAGGAAGAGAGTGATGTGGGTTGGATGATAGTACTGTTAGTGGATTAAGAGCTAATTAATTTGCTGAACCAACCCCCAAGAGTAATGAAACACAATTTATGGTTCGAGTTTAACTCAAGAGGTTGCCAATGAAGTGCCTGTGGGATCTGTCATTGACTCTTTGTTATTTATCATTCTTATTAATGAAGTGGATAAATTCATAGACTGTTGATCAAATTTGAGAAAAACACGAAGCTTGGAGGTATAGTTAATACACTGGATGACAAAGTCAGGATCTAGATTTTATTGACCAAGTCTAATAAAATGAAATATGATAGAAGGGCCAAGTGAGTTATTTCAAATGTGTTAATGAATATTAAATGCTTTGCAAGTCTTAAAGTACTTTTCAAATATTAATTATTATTATTAGATTGCTAGAGTACAGTTCAAAATACATTTTCACAAGAGTAAGTAAGTAGATTTGACTGGGCAATATTAACACTTCATTTGCAAAAAAAGATTTCAGGATGAACAATGTAACATGGTAGTCAAAAAAATGCCAAGAAATATTAGGTAGATTAAGGCAGCAATGGCATCTAAAATGTGAAAGGTCATGATCTAGCTCAGTTCAGTCCTGGTCAGGTAGTATCTTTGGTAATGAATTCAGTTCTAGATACCATATTTAGGAGTGCTCACTATGACAAAATCGTGAATCCTTGCAGGGTTGACATTGACATCAAATGATGAATGAGTACCTAATTGGCAATCTGCATTGGTAGAGGAATAACCCACACAGCTGAAAATAGTGAAATGTTGAATTTGATAAGTATCCTCATCCAGATCAATCAATCGACAAGCATTTAAATGCCAATTAAGTGTCAAAAATTTGACACTTAAAACAGTACTGGGCATTGGAGTTACACTGGAGAGCGTTAGTTCTTCTGGAGCTTACAGTCTAGTTGGGGGAGATGACAAATATATATTTATATTTACATCTACATTACAATCTGCATGTGAAGTAGATACAAGGTGTTTGAGAGGGTAGAGAGGGCACCAGTACCCAGGGTGGTCAGGAAAGTCTTCATGAAGAAGGAAGACCTTAACCTAATTCTGAAAGGAAACTACAATATCTAGAGGCAGGGGAAGGAGGGAGTGCTTTTCAGGAATGGAAGGTACTTGTAAAAGGACAAAGGTGGGAGATGGCTAGCCGTGTATGAGGAAGAGTAAGGTCAGTATGGTTGAACTGTGTGAGTTAGGGTATGTTGTTAAAAGAGCTTAGCAAGATATATTGGGGGCAAGTTGTAAAGGATTTCAAATGTCAGAGGTGTGTGTATTCTGGCAAGTAATGGGGCAACTGGAGTTTATCGAGCAGCTTGATGTCATAATCAGGGTTGTATTTTAGGAAAATCACTTTTGTAGTTGAATGGAGGCTAGAAAACCATAGAATTGATGGGTCTTTAAGTGAAAACAAAGGGAAAAATGGAACCAGGATGAGTTAGGAGCTATTGAAAATATTAAGATTATAAATGTAGGAGACTAGAAGGTATTGGTGTTAACTGATATTGTTATTGAGTCATTTTAAATCATATCTGATTCGTTGTGAACCTCATTTAGCACTTTTGGGGCAAAGATACTAGAATGATCTGCCCAAGTTCAAATCTCTTCTCAGATACTTCCTAGCTATGTGGCCCTCCCGTTTGCCTCAGTTTCCTCACATGTAAAATGAACTAGAGGAAGCAATGACAAACTACTCCAGTATCTTTGCCAACAAAACTCTAAATGGGGTCAAAAAGAGTCAAACATGTTTGAAAACAACTAAACTACATTTTTTCTCCAGCTCATTTTTACAGATAAGGAAACTGAGGCAAATAGAACAAAGTGTCTGAGGCTAGATTCAAACTCAGGAAGATGAGTCTTTCTGACCCCAGACCTCTCACTTTATTCACTGTGCCAACCAGTTGCACTTTATCAACAGATATGGCCTTTGTCATTACGTATTATGATATAATGCTAGGTAATCTTGTTGCCTCAGTTTTCTGGATGGTGGCTGGCTCTGCTTTAGGCTTTCATATTCACTTCCAGGGGGCATTTCATATACATTGGGGAAGGAGAATGGGGACTAAAAGATATAAGAAGAGGGATATTGATGTGTGAGGAGTTTATACAATATGAGGTATATAAAAACAACTGATCATGAGACAGAAGAGGCCACCCTTAGCATTTATATAATTGGAGAAGTCTTCACAGAGAAGGTAACCCTTGTGAAGATCTTTTAAGGAAAAAATTGGTGGATTTGACCAAACAGGCCATTTCAGGTGGAGAGAGCAGCCAGTGAAAAGGTCTGACCGGCAGACAAGGAAACCGGGGACCATTAAAAGGGATGAGTTGGACAGTCCATTAAAAGAAATAATAGCCTGTTTCTCCATGAAAGCTTTTAAAGGGAATTGTGCCCTCTTACATCTACATAAACAGTCACATCTGAAGAATTAAAGGTCAGCTTTAAACTAGAATAATAGGATGTGGGTTAAAAGGGACTAGCTGTGTAGAAGGCTGATTGAATCCAGACTAGACCACATGACTAACAAGCATCCTGTGGAAACCCTGAAGACCTATGAGAACAAGAGACCAAAAAATGTTGCCGTTTCTATACGTTTTCTTTTCCTCTCTCAGAACACTTTCAACTTGGCTTTCAGAAATGTTCTTTTCTTCAGCAATTCTGTATTTCTTAGTGAACAATTATGAATACTTCAAGTTAAACATTTTCAACCACACTAAATAACACCATGTTTCAAAGTATCAGCTGGTTTCCAGTTGTCTACAGAGTTCATAAAAGATGAGAAGGTGTGATTCTGTTTGCAGCTTTTCTTGATGCTGATCCTCAACTCTTTTCTATGGATTCTTTCCTTTGATCCACTAGATCAATGATGGGCAAACTCTTTAAAGAGGGGGCCAAAGGAAAGGAAATGCTCATCTGTCAGTCTCTTTCTAAGACAACTCTTTTGAAGTTTCATTGTATTGTATCCTACTCATTGTATTCATCAGATTAGGAATAATGTCATGCAGTCAGATAGAACATTTCAGGGGGCCACATCTGGCTCACCGGCTGTAGTTTGCCCATCACTGCACTAGATGAATCATAGAATAAGATATAACTAATAAATGAGTGAAAACAAAATATAGACTATTTCTGACCAAGGCAACTCTGTGACTGTCTCTCTCCATACAAGCACACATATGTATGGATGTATCTATCTATATGTATATATGTAATATAATAATATATTGTATTTATGAGTATAGTTAGTTTAAATATCTACTATATTTGTAATGCAATATATAGCTATATAATCCATATTAAATCTGCATTATATAATATATAATCAAATCATATAATATAGTCTATGTTATATATAATATAATAATAGTAATCCACTGGATACTGGAGATACAAAGGCAAAAGTAAAAGTGTTAGCTTTTGAAGAGCTTACAATATAGGCAGGGGAGCCAATATGTACATATATCAAGAAGTAACAAATACATGTGAAGTAGACACAAACTGTTTGGGAGAATAAGGAAGGTACTAATGGCTAGGGTGTAAAAGAAAGGCTTCTGTTGAAGGTGTGTGAATTAAATATTTAGGGGACTCCCAATCCCAGAAGCCTCACCTAATAGGGCATATCAGAGTCTTTCATGTGTTTTCATTTGCCAGCCTGGCAAGCGACATTCCTGATAGGCAGAATTCAAGCAATGTAATATGTAGGGACTGAAGTGAAAACCTGGCCAATTAGAAAATCTCAGGGGAAACATTAAATTAAGTTTAAAAAGCCAGTGCATGAAGCAGAGGAGTCTGCCATTTTTTGCTCATGGAAGAAGCTCTCTTACTGTAGAGCAGTCCCAGCACTTATCTATGTAAGCCATCTCTGGCAAGTGATATAGCACTGGGCCAATGGGGACTGTACCAGTTGAGATTCTGGAAATTTGGGCTATCTTGGGTCTTTCCTGAACTCTGCTCCTTGGCTAGTCTTAATTTGTATGGCCCAACCATGTGGTTAGCTAGGCTCTCTTGCCACCATTTATAAAATGGTCCAGGGCCAGTTGGGAATTTAGGACTTCATGAAGCAGCAACTTGGTCAGAGACTTTGGATAGTTAGTCTGGACTTCTTTCTCTCTTTTTCTCTTTACTAATAAATACTTATAAATCTAATATAAAGTCTCCAGGATGAATTTTCATTTATTACAAAGTGGACCTCGAACTGGATCTTAAAAAAAACAACTATATGCATTCTAAGAGAAAAGAGGAGGAAGTATTTTATATGACATCTTTATATTACATTTTATGATACATATCACATTATGTAATATATGTGTGTACATTTTTAAAAATTACTATCCATAGCAAAGCACACTAACCCAAATACTTATATTATGCTTACGGAGACAGCATAACATAGTGGTTAGAGAGTTAGTCTTAGTCATGATGAATTAAGTTTTAATTCCACCTTGGATCCATAATGAATGGCTGACCTTGGACAAGTCTCTTATCCTTTCAGTCAACAAATTCTACTTTCCCCTAGCCCTACATTCATTTCATTAAAAAAAATAGATTGAGAAACACCTTTGAAACCCTATTATGTGAGAATTATCTGAAAGAATGAAGTATGATTAGCCTGAAAAATAGCCTTAGAGGGTACAGGATTACAGATTTCAAATATTTAACTGTGATGATATGGAGGAAGGATTAGCTGTTTGCTAATTGACTCCAGGGAGTTGAATAAAGACTCATGGGTAGAAGTGTAGGGAGGCTGATTTTGATTTCTATAGGGAGGACAACACAAACTGGCTTCCTCACCATAAGCCAAAATCTTCTCAATAGTTGCCTGAAACAAAATATGCATCCTCATTGCATAGTGAGTTCTCTTTTGTTGGTGGTGTTCAAGGGGAAAGCTACTGTGCAAATTCCAGGGCAGGGTATAGGGAGTATCTAGAGGAGATTCATGCTTCTGGTATAGAGGTTGTGCTAAATGATTCCTGAGATCTTACCTGACTTAAAACAGTTCTATGAGTCTAACAAGTGCTTACACAGCTCATATTATTTGCCTAATATTATGTTAGACACAGTGAGAGATTCTAATCATATTTTAAAAAAGCAAGATAGCACTTAAAAGAAAAAAGAGACCTGATGCATGATAGTTAACAAGATAACACTAGGAGGGGAAGAGGCAGTGCAAGATAATGAGTAGACATTGTCTCTTGGAGCTCAGAGAAGAGAGGGAGAATATCAGTGGAACTCTCAGGGGTTTCTGTTTGTTTGTTTGACATAGTATCACATCTCAAAAGCTTGCTTTTTTGTCATAGTGGACAATGAGTAGGATTGGACTCTTAACAAAAGAAGGCATTTACTGGTGGTCTAGTGAGAAATCTCAGCAGTTCACTTGCTAATAACAAAAGTGAGAAGTATCCTGCTGAGTGAAAATTGTGCTTTGATGGCTAGCCTTCTGGGAAGGAATTTAGTCTGCTCTCTGGAGCTATCCTGCCTTGAAATTGATTAGAAAATTATCTGTTAAGTGTTATAATAAATTGTTAGATGAATTGATAAATTAAAAAGCATTTGCTAACTACAAACCATATTACAAGTACCATAATAAGGATTGAGGAAAGAAATTACAAAAACAAGACAACACCTGCCTTCAAAGAACTTATATTTTAAAAAGAAGAGGTAATACATTTGAAGATTTAATAACAGTAGGAATGGCAAGGTCTGGGAGTCCTTAGGGTGTTAAAAGAGGATAGATTGCAAAGATCTGTGACAAACTGAATGACTGCTAAAAGCGTCCTCTGATGCTTTATCTTGTCACTGGCGGTGACACTTAGCTCTCAAAGGCTGTGCCAGGGGAGCATAGATGTAATCTAATTTGGATAGAGTCCAATAGAACTATCACTTCCTAAATTTTTGGTCACTATATTTCTATAAATACAGTCTAAGGTCAAATTAGTTTTTGTGACTGCCAAAGCACCCAATCAGTTTCAACTTATGGGACTGGAGGGAAAAATGGATCACATAAACCAAGGAAATTCCATTTGTTTTTATCTCATGGAACAAAAATGGAAATTGAATTGGAGAGAAGAAGAGTGAGAATTCCACCTCCTATAAACCGTTCAAATGGCCATTTCATTATCTTTACTCAAGAATTTATGATAACATTTAATAGATTATTTTCTAGCCAGAATCAAATTAGCCTTCATTGGCTAGGGGGATTCAGTTCTCATCAGGTCATCTCACAAGTCATAACTTTCCATTTACAGAACAATTCTTGTTCCATTACAAGTATAGGAGATGTTCATATTCCCCTACAGATCACTACAAAAGTGTGATGTTGTGAAATGTGTGGCTCCCACTATCAAATGAATCTGAATTTAAAAATTTTAGATAGGGATATGGACTAGATCCATGTTTTCATGAATAGAGGAGACTCCCAGGTGGGGGAAAAATACCTCTACCAATACAGGTTGTCACATTCTCTGAATTTTATAATCAAAGATTACTAAGAGTACTGAGATGTTAAATATTTTGCCCAGTCATACAGAGAGTATTTGTCAGAAGAAGAATTTGAATTCTGTTCTTTGAGGTCATTCACACATTGAAAACATATTATATTGTCTTTCTTTGTCTTATGAAATATCCCCTTATCTACTATTACATGTTACTTCTCTTTGTATAATTAAATGTCAATAAATGCAAAGCTGGAAGGGATAACTAACATTTCAGGACAATAGAATTACCTTCCAGAAATATTTCTAAAGGCAAGCAGGATATAATCATTTCAATAAGATAAAATGTAATTGAGACAAATGTCAAGGCCCAACTTGGGTTAAAAACATGAATCCTGTGAGTACAAGAAGGGAGAGACATAGGTAGTCAGGATTTTAAATGGAAAATGTTCTTGATGTTTTAATGGGTCACACATTTGATATGAGTCAGCAATAGGAGAAGGCAGCCAAGATAGTTAATGAGATCTTAAATTGAATAGAATGAAGGATTTGAAAGAACTTTGCCCTCCTCAAGTAAGATCACAGGCTTCAGTTCTAAATAACACCTTTTAGGAAGAATGTTGACAAGTTGGAGAATGTCTAGAGGAAGATGACCAGGAAGGATGACAAAGGTGAAAAGTATGTCCTTCAACAACTGGTTGAGGGAACTTGAAATGTTGAATTGGCAAAGAGAAGACTTAAGAGGGACATGGTAGTAGTCAATAATTGGAAGGCTGTCATGTGGAAAATGAAATAGATGCATTCTCCTGGGCCCCTGTGAACTCAACTAGGAGCAATGGTTGCAAGTTGCCTAGAGGCAGATTTCCAGTCCTTGTAAGTACAAAATTCTGAATAATTAGAGCTGTCAGAAAGTAGAATGAGTGACTTGTCAGAAGTCAACAAGGAACAAGCAGCTTATTAAGTGTGTACTGTTTGCCAGGTACTGGGCCAAATGCTGGAAATCAGTGGATTCCCAATCACTGAGATCTTCCTGCACATGCTTGAAGATAACTTGCTGGGAGTGTTGTCAGGTGGATTTCTCTTCAGATATGAACTGTCCTAGATAACATCTGAGGTCCATTCCAACTCTCAGTTCTTTGATTTTTATTCAATTACATGAATTATTGTGTTTCTTATCCTGACCTTTGTCATAATTTCAGAGGGTTGTCAACTGGGTTTTGGGTTCCTAAATTTTGGGTTCATGAATTCATCTCAATCTACAACTAACATTGATGGAGAATTGAAATATATAAATACATATTACAGTAATATAAGCAGAATAAATGGTTTGGGTTCCCAAAACCCAGTTGACAGTGTTAACAAAATCAAAATTAATGGAGATGGTGTTTGAATATAAGGATGACTGATAAGCCACAAAATTCTGGGAATGCAAATCCAGTAGACTTCATAGTTTTGGTCCATCTTTTCTACAACTATCTCAATGAAAAAGTCCTCAATCTCAGTTTTTTCCCCCTCTCAAATTCTGTATCTCCCTTGTTCAGAACCCCTCCATTGAAAATCATTTCCTCCAGGGCTAATCTCATTAGTATGGCCAGTTCTCTTTACCATCCTACATCAACCAAACCCCATCCTCTATACATTAACTCAAATTGTTGGTGTCTTAGAAGCTGCCTCACAGCTTTTAGTTCAAGTTCTTCACACAGTCTCCCTTCATAAATTCATCTCAATCTACAACTGATATTGATGGAGAATTGAAATATATAAATATATATTATAGTAATGTAATCAGAATAAATGGAAATGTTCTTCCTGGAATGGCATTAAGGATAAATAATTATTCACCTGTATTGTAGTACTTCACTAAAGAAATAATTGATAGTCATAATGTTGACCCCTAGGCATGGCAAAAAAACTAAAGCCCTGTTTGAATCATCAAAAGAAATTAAATTGTAAGTAATTGAGAGAGGGAAGTCGAAGACGGAGAGCCCCACTTTAACATAGGGATGAGGACAATTGTTTACCAACCTGGGAAAAGTTCGGGAAAAAGAGGCAAAAGACAGTTCCTATTCTCAAAATGCTCATAGTCTAAGCTGGGGGAAATGGGAGGAACAAGCTAAGAAATATGTATTTGTTAAGTAACTTTTCAGGCTTATACAAGTCTTTATAACCCCATTTTAGGGTTTTCTTGGCAAAATTACAAGAGTGGTTTCTTATGGCCTTCTACTTCTCATTTTATAGATGAGGATACTGAGATGAACAGAATTAGGTGACTTGCTCAGGGTCACAGAGCTAGTAAGTCTCACGTCAGATTTGAATTCAGGAAAATGGATCTGATGCCAGGTCCTGTACTCTATATACTGCGACACCTAGCTGTCCAACAAATCTGTACAAACAAGCAATATGTAGGATATATAGGAAATAAGAGAGAGGAGACATTAGATTAAGAAGAATATGTAAAAGGTGGCATTTTAGTTGGAATTTGAAGAAAGCCAGGCAAGCCGAAAGGCAGCCTTGAGGAGGGAGAGTGTTCTTGGCATGAGGGATAGCCAGATAAAGTGTCTGGAGCTAGGAGAATCACATCGGTGTGATAGTCAGGAAGCCTATGGAACTGGATGGAAGAATACATGATAGGAAGTAAGGTGAAGAAGATAAGGGATGTTTTATTATGAACAGTTTCCAAAAACTAAGAGAACCATCAGAAACTACAATTTTAGTGCCAGCAAAAAGGTAGAGAGGTGGAGGAGAAATGAGTACAATGAGCATTAAAAAGAATAACACCACTGGAAATGTGTCAGTTAAGGAAGTAGGATGGATACAATCTGCACTAGTAGATATACACCAAGAAACACCAAAACACAGGAGCAACAGCCACAAGTCCACCAGACAACCACTGAAGGTAATGATGATTACTCATAATTACTCTCATTTAAACAATGTGTTAACATGTGCAAAGCACTGTGAATATGTTATCTTATTTGATCCTCAGCAATACTATGAGGCAGGTGATATTCTTATTCTCACTTTACCGATGAGAAAACCGTGTCAGAAGGAGGTTAAGTGACCTGCCCAGTATCATAAAACTAGTTAGTGTCTGAGCCTGGATTCAAAGTCAGGTCCTAATGACTCCAAGTCCAGGGAAGCTGTTCTTAAATTATTTTATGAACAGAGACATTAAAACCACCATTAGAGAAAGACCTGAAGCTGGAGATCATTATACTAGGGCACATAATTCTGTGATTGTCAGAGTGATTATATTATACCAAGGCAATGGATTTTGTGGCTGAGGAAATGAAGTGAGAATAATCAATCTAGGGAGGTCTGAATGTTATCTCTTTCTCTGTCCTTATGGACAAACCATCCTCTCTGCTCCATTGAATTAAGAAAGAGAGAAGTTTGTATTTGGAGGAAACAAAGAACTCAAGGTGTGACTTCTTCAGTTGTGAAAAAACTGTATTACTTTATCAGTCAGTTAAAGACACTGTGCTAATGAAAAGACTGCCCTTGCACTCAAGGAACTTATCATCTAAAAGAAAAGACAACAAACAAAATAAAGCTGAAAAGGGAGAAGGTAGGTCCATCTTGATGGAGATGTCCAAAAGTGGTGCAACTGGTGGGAAATAAAATGAAGAGCATCATTTAGCAATTTAGGAAATTTTATTTCATTATATTCCAATTCTTTGAAAATAGGATAATCCCTTCTAGTCTTGGTACTTCCATTAGAAAAGGAACTGGGTTAATTAGAGCTAATTCTCAAACTATATTGGATAATAGAGAATATAAATCCATGGCTCTATCTCCCTCTATCTTGTAGACATAATGCCTATTTAATAGACAGACAAATCTTTAGAAAGGAAGTGAATGCCCTCAGAGAAAGTCATGTCAACATCATGCTGAGTTAAGGAATATGTAGTTCTATGTTTCTTCTGGAGGGGATTCATAGATCTGAGCTCATTTACAACAGGTAGCATCAGAGAATTTCCTATTTGAGAAAGATTCTGAGGAATAGGAGAAGAGGTCAATAAGAAATAGTCCTAGGAGTTATTCTTTTAGGCCATCCTGTCTCTAACCCATATTCTCTATCTTTTAGTTGACTTTTTTATGTCTTAATATATATGCCCTTTATTGTTAAATTCAGGTATATCAGGTATATCAGCTTCAGGTATATTAGCTTTGCCTCTCAAGTTGGATTACAAATTTTTGGAGAAGTGGGACTTGGCATCATTTTCCTTTGTGCTCTACCAGGCCCTTTGCTCTCTACAGTATCTAAATATAGTAGGGCCCTAGAAATAATTTATTCTTAGATAAGCTTTAATTACATCAGCATATCAGTTGAAAATGAGTAGAGTATAATGTAACATTTTTTTCTGCCAGTAGTATCAAGACATAATGAATAGAGGACTTATCCAGAAGACAGGAAACCTGGAGTTTCTCTATGGCACATACCAGTGCCCCAGGTGAATATCTGAGGCTATGACTACAGATGGAGCAGCCCAGTGACACAGAGGATAGAGAACATAGATGTTGGAGTCATAAAGACATGTGTGTGAATTGTGCCTTAGACATTTAGTAGCTGTATGATCTTGGGCAAGTTATTTCGTCTCTGCTTGCTTCAGTTTTTTCCCCTGTAAAAATGGGACTAATAATCACATCTCACAAGGTTGTTGTGATGATCAATTAAGCTAACATATGTTAAATGCTTTGTACATTTTATAGCCCTATACAAATACTAGCTATTTTATTTACTTTATTTATTATTTTTATAATCAATAGTCTATCATTATCATTATTGTCATCATCTTTGGATTTTGCAGCCACACTGAGTTTGCTGAATATTGATGAAATCAGAGATCTGGACTAAAAAATATTGCTTGCAGCTGTGTGTCTCTTTGTATATTAGTGAGAGAGTAAAAAGAGAAAGAGGGAGAGAAGAAAATGGAGAAAAAGAGAGGAAAGATTATTAGATGAATACATTTCCCCCCTCTACAAACATACTTAATAATGTTATTAATATTTAATAAAATGAATTCTATAAAATACAAATAAATTGATTATGTCTCTTTTTAGTGTCTTGAGTTCATTCAGGGTCCCATTAAGACACAGTCCTGCAAATAAAGGGTAAATGTGAATTTGAAGTTTTTTATTTAGATTATTATGTCTTTCTGACCAATTTATTATTTTTTATTTTTATATTTATAAATAAATAAATTTATTTAGATTTATTATGTCTTTCTGACCAATGTTTGCTAAAACCCAACATGTCAAAATAATGGTTTTAGGGGTCATCATTCCAACAAACCAACTTTCTTCTTCTTTCTATCTGACTCACCAAGCTCCCTAGGCCAGGCCTTTGTCAGGCATCATTAAAATGTCGTTCCTCATTTATGGACATTGGGTTCACAATTCACCGTCTGGATGACTCAAGCTCTGTTGCCATTTCTATACTTAGCATTTAGAGCTTTTCATCTTTGGAAATCTCTCTTTCGTGTTAAAGTTAGCAGCCCAGGATAGACCAGACACTAGAAACATGATTTACTTGTTCAACCTTTAGATTTGAAATATCAAGATCCTTTGGAGTCAGAGATTCAGACTCTAGGGGTCAAATATGCCTGGCCTTCTTTACAATATAGTTAAACTAAGAGCAAATTGTCCCAGAGAGAGTGTGTTTTTAATAAGACCTTTATGAAAAGTGCTTCAAGTAGTTTGGGGTGGGGAGAGGAGTAACAAAATCAGAATGATCTTTATCACTCAAGAAATTCCCAGTGGTCATTGGGTAGGAAGCATGGTAAATTCTCAACTGAAAAATTTAGTTTCATATCTACATGCTGATAAAGTTTTGGCAAATGTAAGAACACAGACTGTCAATAGGATCATATTTAGAGTTGAAGGACAATTAGAAGAGACAGCTAGTAGCACATCGCCAGGTCTGGAATTGGGAGGACCTGGATTCAAATTTGACTTCAGACATTTCCTAGCTATGTGATCCTGGGCAAGTCACTTAACCCCAATTACCTAGCCTTTGCCACTCTTCTGTCTTAGTAATGATACTATTAAGACAAAAGATAAAACTTTTAAAAAATAAAATTAGGATTATTCTAGTCCATGTCCCTTTATTTTAGAAATGAGAAAACTTTAATCCAAAAGAGGTTAAGTGCCTTTTAACAGATCAATAGTGAATGAAAGAGTTAGCATTTGAACTCAGATTTTCCTAACATCAAATTGGTTATCTCTCCATTGTATCACACTGCCTCTCTGCTTCTTTTGCCTCTGCCCCTATATCTTTATTCATGCCCAATTCTTCCCCATGTTCATTCAATCCTGCTACTTAGTCTAGTTTTTTCTTCCTTACCAAATGTAAAGAATAGGAGCTCAACATCTGCTACTGCCTCTTCTTTCATCAGTAAGTCTTCTATTAACTTCTACATTCTAGCTCCCATCCACTCCATTCTCCTGATGATGTACATTTGAAGATCATTCATAAAGTCCTGAGTCTCCAAAGCTGACCTTCTATCTGTTACTTGGCACTGTCCAGTCTTTGACACATACCAGCTGCGTGATCATTGACAAATCTGTGTTATAGTTCTTTGTCATCACTATTGCCATCAGTGCCATCATCATCATCCCCCATGGTTGGAAAACTGGGGCAGCATGGAGTAATACAGATGACACTGAATGAGCACTTAGAAGACTAACATTCTTACATGTTCTTGCTACTAAATAATTCTGGAAGAAAGAGATTAGTCACTTAAGATTCTATCTCTAGAGGTATCAAAATCTGAATAGTGCTGGAGGTTGAAGCTTCCCATGCCATCATCTCAGTCTTTCTTCCCAAGTCTAAAGGAAAGCATGGGTAAAAGTCACAGCAATATTTAGGACATAAAAAGGGGTAAGAGGATGTGGGCTTCTATGGCAGGTGAATCCTGATTCTGCTGCTTGGCTCTATCCTTTTAATCTGTAGGACTCTATATTGTTAATCTTATATTGCTTCCTATGCCCTATACACCCTCCACTTTTCTAGTTTTAGGAACCATAAGTCCATCTAGAAAACTACATCCTTCAAGCTCCCATGGGTGCCACATGCTTATTCATTCAGAATTCTGTTATTACTTCTAGGGCATGCACTAGGTAACACAATTTATTCAGAGCAGTCAATCAGCAGCAAGATAGCAAGAATGCATTAATGAAGCTATATTAATTGAGGATTTTACCCAAGTGTGACTCCTGGTTCTAACTCATGCATAATTCTTCTGCAATATGGATTTTGTGCCTTCTTTAGCTGGTAAAAAATGACACATTTCTATGGGTTGAATTTTTTTATTACATGAAAAGATGTGAATTCATTGCTCCCAGGAGCCTGGCTGAGCCCCAGACACCAAGGTATATGGGTAGGGAGAAATTCTCCTTGCTCCAGCATTTTACCCAGCATCCTAATCCTTGTTAAGGCTTGTTTCAAAGCTACCCACAATGGAAGCAAAGAGTTGGATCACTGTCTCTTTGGCTGTTTTTGGTAAACTTGCATAACTTTTAAAGAGGCTAAGTAAATGGAGCCAACAACCTCATCCCTCTCATTTCCCTTTTTCAAAAAGCTGTCACCAGAGAATCTTTTCCACAGAAAGGAGTTAGTAAGCACATGTTCATGCAGAAAGCCTTTGATTTGGAGGCAGAAGACTTGAATACATATCCAAGCTTTACTATTTGTTGTATAGCCATGGGTCATTTTTTCTTAGCTAGCAAAAAGAGGAGATTGGGTTAGATGATGGCTAAAGGCTCTTCGAAACCAAGTCTTATGATTTTGTAGAATGAAAAGAAGACTTTTACAAAGGCTAAGGGAAATCTTATGATGGTAGGCTGTTGGATTGAATTTCTGAGGTAGCTAAACAGTACAGTAATCCTGGAGTCAGGAAGAACTGAATTCAAATTCAGCACCAGACACTTACTATGTGACTCTGGGTTGTCACTTGACTTTTTCATGCCTGATTTTCCTCAACTGTCAAATGGGGATAATAATAGTATCTATATTCCAGATTTGTGAAGATGGAATAAGATAATATTTGTAAAGCATTTAGCACAGTGCCTGGAATAGAATAGGTGCTTAATAAAAACTGATTTTCTTCATCTTCTTCCAAGGGTAGGAGACTATGCTTATTTCTAATTCATCACTAACTAAAATAAAGAAATTTCTCTTTGCTGTTTTTGAGCAAATCCCCAGGCTAATGGGCAAAAATTCACATTTGTGTAGTTTTTTATGTTTTCAGAGCATTGTCTTTTCTACAACCGTATATATCATCCTCCCCATTTCATAGATATGGAAAGTAAGGCTCAATGTGCCTGGTCTATAACAATATATCTCCCATCAATAACTTAGACTCAAACTTGGTTATTGTGACTTTAAGTTCCTTGCTCAGTACTATAACTAGTAATTCTCTTTCCATGGGGAAAAATGAAAAAAAGATGAGAAGACCTTGGGGAAAGACTTTGGACTTTGCCTTTTGTGGGAGAGATCATAGAATGCTGCCCAATGGCAAGGAAACTAAGACCCAGTGGAAACCCTGATGAGAGTTGAGGCAGCTTCTGAGGAATACAATAGGGGACAGAGAAGACCTGAATAATTGCAGCCCAGCCTGGGTGGAGAGAAAGTATCCTATCAGGTAGCTTCTTATTTCAATGATTATTCTTATTAATTATGTACTAAGCTCAGTTCTTTCTATCTGCTCCAGGGAGACATCCTACCAATGCCTTCTAAATTTTAGTACCCTGAAAAAAAAAACCCAGTTGGCCTCTCCTAGTTATAGGGATGCTACTACTTCATGCCCACACTCACACCAAGGGGCTTGTCACCTACCAAGTATAATACCCTATTCTCTGTCTGATGATGAATACCAAAATAGAAGATATGGCTCTTGACCTTGAATTTACTTGGAGAGACAAATTCACAATGTGTGAAGAGCAACAACATAAGGGAATATATGCCAATTCTCTAAAGCTCAGAGAAGAAGGGACTCACTATGAGTTCTTAGTCTGGGAAACAAGAGCTTCACTATATTTGATTCCATTGGACCACTCATCTTTTTTTAACATTTATTAATATTTCTTTTTTAGAAAAGTTAACATGGTTACATAATTCATGCTCTTACTTTTCCCTTCACCCCCCGCACGCACTCCCCCCACCCATGGCTGATGTGTATTTCCCCTGGTTTTAACATGTGCCATCGATCAAGACCTATTTCCAAATTATTGATAGTTGCATTGGTGTGGTAGTTTCGAGTCTACATCCCCAATCATGTCCACCTCAACCCATGTATTCAAGCAGTTGTTTTTCTTCTGTTTCCACTCCTGAAGTTCTTCTTCTGAATGTGGATAGCATTCTTTTCCATAAATCCCTCAGGCTAGTACAGAAGTCCATTACATCCTATTTTACCACAGTGTATTGTCTCTGTGTACAATGTTCTTCTGGCTCTGCTCCTTTCGCTCTGTATCAATTCTTGGAGGTCGTTCCAGTTCACATGGAATTCCTCCAGTTTATTATTCCTTTGAGCACAATAGTATTCCATCACCAGCATATACCACAATTTCTTCAGCCATTCCGCAATTGAAGGGCATACCCTCATTTTCCAGTTTTTTGCCACCACAAAAAGTGTGGCTATAAATATTTCCGTACAAGTCTGTTTATCTATGATTTCTTTGGGGTACAAACCCAACAATGGTATGGTTGGATCAAAGTAGCCCTTTGAGCATAGTTCCAAATTGCCAGCCAGAATGGTTGGATCAGTTCACAACTCCACCAGCAATGCATTAATGTCCCAGTTTTGCCACATCCCCTCCAGCATTCATTACTTTCCCCTTCTTTCATTTTAGCCAATCTGCTAGGTGTGAAGAGCAACAACACAAGGGAATATATGCCAATTCTCTAAAGCTCAGAGAAGAAGGAACTCACTATGAGTTCCTATCAGTCTGGGAAACAAGAGCTTCACTATATTTTATTCCATTGGACCACTCATCTTCTAATAATTCAGCTAACACTACCATACTTCCCCATAACAAGTAATCCTCATATAGGGCTTATAACGATATAATTATATGATTAGTAATTTTAGCCCCTGAGACAAGCATCATAAAATGCCTCTCCTCAATCATCTCTTAATGGTTGATTCAACTGGGAATGGGAAATGAATTGAATGAGAAATCTTGATACTTGGGAGGCAAATCTCCATTTTGGGAGCAATCATGTTACATGACTCTATAGATATAGATGTACTCAAAGCATTGGCAACTAAAAAGAATAGGGATAAAAGGGTCTTTCCTTAAAATAATCAGTAGTATCAAAACATTGGCAGAGTGTATTGGGGGGGGGGGCTAAAGAAGGAATCAGAAGTCCAGAATACTGGCCTTTTGAGTAGAAATTCAGGGACACTGTAAAGTACCTTCTATGGAAGAGGCTGTCACCTTCGAAGAGAAGGTAAGGGAGGACTGACCTGAGATCAAGTTATTCTGAGAAGTGACTAATCAGGTCTGGGGAGGGAAAAGAGAGGTGGGGAAGGAAACCATTTGATAGCTTATTATTTTAACTAGTTATTCTCATTAAAAATGACACGTCAAGTTCAGTTGTTTCTCTCTCCTGAAGTAAATGATTTGGGCCCCCTTAAAATTCTGACATATTGGAGTAAAACCCCTGCTATTCTTTCCCATCAACATTGTAGCCCTTTGGATGGTTTTATAAATAGGCATTCATAACAGGAACTGGGCCTTGAAACATGGATAAAATATGTACAAATAGAAATACATACACATATACATATATATGTATACATATACACATATGTAATAAAGAATATATAGAAATAGAAATATAGGTATATAGAGACATGACATAAATGGGTGGGAGTTATATGTGTGTATATCTATATCTATATATCTATATACCCCTTCCACACTACTTTCTATTTGTTTAAAACTTAGCCATGCTTCTTCAAGGATAGCACAGGCACACATACCATATATATATATATATTTGTGTATGAATATGTGGGTTATATATAGGTGCATTATACCCACACACATATTAAACTGGAACCCAGCTTACCTTATTCCTCCTACTCAGAAGCACTGGAATGGCTTTTTTTAACAAATGAGATGAAATGCAACATTGGCCAAGGGAATTCTCCAGTTCCTCATAGTTTTGGAGCTAGAACCTAAGAGTCCCTAGGAGATTTGCTGCATTTAATCTGCTGACTTCATTGGGTCTGTAAGACAACTTAAAATTAAGATGCTCACTAGTGCTTCTCACCTAACTCCCACTCAGATCAAACTTTTTTATTAGCACTCAATGAATTTTCTTCTCTTCTCTTGGCCAGAGCCACAGATGAGCAGATTTGAGAATTGCTTCATCCTGTTATTTCTCTCAAGTACAAAAGGTACAATCCCTGAGCAAAGGTTTGACTAGTAAAAGTATTTCTCCAGTGGGAGGAAAAAAGAAATAAGGGATGAGTTTTCAGCAATTATGACGGTACTTAGTGGTCCTCAGGAGTCTTGCTGATAAAGTTTGGTGAGCAAAGCCCACATAGAGAAGCTTTACTTGAGAGCACATAATTTGGGATTGGTAATGTGTAGTTTTTTGTTTTTTTTTTCTTTCCTTCAGGGCAGTTTCTTAACTGAGGGTTCATGACCTTTTTTTTAAATCTGGTAATTTTTTTCAAAATAATTATTTTTCTTTATAATCTTGTGTATTTTATTTAAGTGTTTTAAAAATATTATTGTTAGAAGGGTCTGCCTGTAGGCTTCACCAGAGGTGCCAGAAAGGTATATGACCAAAAAAAAAGGAGTGTTAAATCCAATTTTAGAGAAATAAAAAATGAGTTATAGGAATATAAGATGCAAAGAGACAAATTCAGTACCAAATAGAAGATGAAACTTCCTAACAGTTGGAGAAATCTGGGAGGAAAACAGGCAACCTTGAGAGATAGTAGATTTGCTCTTAGGAGAGGTTTTAAAGTTGAGAATGGATTATTATAATTGGGAATGTTATAGTAAGGATTCCTTTTGATTATGACTTGGACTTGTGTGATTCCATGGGAGAAACCACTGAAGAGATGGTCAGAATATTTTTATTGAAATCTTTATTATTGTATAATTGCCATAAAATTTTAGATTTATAAAAAAAAAATTCTTGTTTGAGAGTAATTATAGGATAAGAAACTTGCAAATTCCTTGAATCCAGAAAGTGAACTATTTGGAGAAGATGCCATGAAGATGCCTGCAGAAACCTCACACTGCACCAAAGGATCCAGAATGAACTTTGGGATGTAGTGAAATTGAACTGTGGGGGTTTGAACACATTTATTTTGAATGTAACTCTTATGCCAGAGAAGACTGCCTCCTTATTGTTTTTTTGTCAATGTGCCTAGCAATCAGTTGGTTTTTTTCTCTTTCTCTTTTATTTCCCTTTTATCCCCAAATTATTATAATTTCCCTTTAGAAAGTGCAATAGCGTGTGTATCTCTAGTTGAAGATCTTTAGAGATATGTGTTTAGACATATATTTAGAGATATGGTAATGTGTACTGGTTCCATGGGGAAACCAGGCATGTAAATCGGGGAGATTTCTACATGCTTGTTTCCCATGATAATCACAGGGGGGAATTGTGTAATTACAATTTGAATCCTAGAACTACAATTTCCAGCATCCCATGTTCCTTCTCATATTATGTGCTGATGTAGGAAGGATATAAATTTTGTGTAGCCCCTCCTCTCCCTCTCTCTTCCTGTGATCCCATTTGTTGGAGGGGGTGTGAGGTGAGAGGCAGGCTCACATGGTCTTATTTTCTTAGATAATTATGGTTTTATTCCTTTACTTCAAGTGATTATTAATAAACTTTATAAAATATAATACTTGGAGTATTGGACATTTAATTTAAATCCTACATTATGGTCAATCATATCCAAGGGAAGAGGAAGATGTAAGGAATAAGCATTTATAAAATGCCTACTATTCTCCAAGCATTGTGCTAAATGCCTCAAGTCTAGAATAGAATTAACATCAAAAGAAGTTCTGTCCTCTTAAGGCTTATCTCTAATTCTCTTTCCCCTTTGCATTCAATACCTTCCTACTACATATTTCATGGTCATATATTGAATGACTATTTTTATGTCAAATAGGGCAGCTGAATGGAGCAGTGAATAAAGTACCAGACCTGAAGTCTGGAAGATTTGTCTTCCTGAGTTCAAATCTGGAGTCACTTACTAGCTGTGTGATCCTGGGAAAGTCATTTAACATCATTTGCTTCAATCCTCATTTTGAGCAGGATATGGCAAACCACTCTAGTATCTTTGCCAAGAAAACCCCAAATGGGATCGCATAGTCTGATAGGTTTGAAACGACTAAGCAACAACAACAAATGTTTAATCATCATAATGTGATTGAACTAATCAACCTTTGAGTTTAAATGGGCCCCTGTAACCTCAAATGAACAAGAATCTGTTCAATAAACTCTAGAGTAAAATTCTGCTAAATCTGGCCAGTAAGGAGGTTCCATATTGTTACTATGGAAACTTAGTTTTTCTCTTTTCTTGGGAAAGAGCTTTGCCTAAGTCTTGAGATATTGGGAATTGGGGGGAGAGTGAGAAAGGTCCCACTACTATAGTTAGTAAAATGTATCAATTTCTAATCTTAATTAAAATAGACAAGGTTGTCTTTGAGTTGTTTAACATATTTTACTAGAGTATGTTTTTCACATATTTTTATGTTACTATAAATCACAGGATATTAATATCATAAAGTAAAAATATTTTGCCTCCAAAGTGTGGTTGTTTTATTCTGCAGGAGTTTTGGCATTTGAGCCCACCACAGACAAAAAGGAAATTTTAATGCCAGCCACTTGGTAATGACTGGACTCAACAACTAGGGTTAAGATCAGGGGTCAGCAATGTATGGCTCTCGAGCCATATCTGGCTCTTTTGAGGGCCAGACATGGCTCTTTCTGCAGGAGCCATAAAGTCAATTTTTTTTCAGGTGCTGTTACAGGAGCGTGCTCTGTGAGCACTGTACGGCTCTCACGAAATTACATTTTAAAAAATGTGGCTTTTATGGCTCTCATGGCCAAAAAGGTTGTCGACCCCTGGTTAAGATGCTGCAAATGCTGAATTCTAAGTTCCTGGGTGTGCACCTTATTCCTGTGAGTAATAAAACACTGAGCTCCTAACAATCAGAAAGAGCCCTAATAGATAAATGTTATAAGGGGAGGATGACAGGAAAGGGGAAGATATATATTCCCCTTCCTACAAGCAAGTGTTGTTAAAAACAAAGCAAAATAAAAGCAAAAACAAAAAAATAAGGTGCTTCATCAGATAATAAACTTCTTGCTATGGGCAATTGCCAAACAAAGTCCGAATGAAAGTTTTTCAGAGTTGTGAAGATTAATGCTGTTGACAGAATGAGGATAGATGATCTCAGAGGTACTTTTGAACTCAGGTTTAATGATATGATCCCAGTGTTAATGCATTTGGAATGTTCAGTATTCCTCACTATGTGAGGAAGAATTTTCAAATGAATAAAGGAAGAAGTTGAGATTTGAGAAAACAAAACGAAGCAAGATTTGTTGAATTAAATTTGTAGAGTTACTCCAACCAAGTCCAATTTCAGAAAAACTCACCATAGGAGTTACAGTCATGCATTGCCAGCACCTCCATCAAAGAGGCCAGGAAATATGATTATGAAGGCAGTTGGACAATTGAAGGATTTGGGGGAGGAGCTTAGATGAGGTTTGAAAAGCCTGTCCCTCTCTCTGGTCTTGCTCTCTCTGGTCTTGCTCTCTCAACCCATCCTGGAGGCACTTATCTTGTTTGCAATCTCTGGCAAACAGGGCATGGAAGGGACAGAGCCCAACTGGAATCCAGGACATGATGTTACTTTAAGTTAGAAAGGTTGGAAACCTAATTTCTTTCTTTCTTTTTGCTAATAAATTCTTATAAGTTCAGTATAAATCCTCCAAGATTAATTTTTATTTGTAACAACTTTTACATCATATTTTTTATCCTTCCTGCTGTACTTATGTGGTGGCTCTGGGTCAAAAGTTAGATTTTTAAATTTCAGTTGTCCAATTTAAAGCAGTGTGGCATAGAAGATATAATAGGCAGAGTTCAGAGGAACTGGGTTCAAATCATGCCCTCTGATATTATCTAACTTTGTGACCATGGGGAAGACATTTAACATGAATATGTGTCAAATAACTCCCTCCAATTTATGGATTATATTATATACAGATTTCCAGCAGTGTTAAGAATTCACACACCTATAAAATCGTTGATCCTTGGCACAATGTTGTATGTGGAATAATTGAAGTTGACATACCACATAATTTATCATATATGTTGAAATGAATCATTTGCCTATTTTAAAATTGCCTGGAGATAAATTGGAAATTAGTCAGTAGCTGACAGGTACATTACAGATGGAGATCAATGATTCCACTTTAAAATAATAAACATTGAGATTTTCCTAGAGAAAAAAAATTTTGTCATTTAAATTTTCAGAAAAAGAAGAAAAACTTTGTGATTTTATGATGTCTCCCCAACTCAAATCTTTATTTGTAGAGAAAGAATATTTATGAGGAGTTTCATAGGATGTATAAAAATGTTATTAGTATCTTTTTATTTTATATGAATTTCATTCCCTAATATATCCCATACCTTCTTACCTAACTAGAGAGCCACTTCTTCTATGAAAGAATACTTTTAAAAATTGAGAAAAAAAGCAATTGTTCAAAATGAACCAACACAATAAGAAAGGACAAGAGTTTATTTGGAATTTTACACCCAATGTTTTCCACCTCTATACTGAACTTGGTAGGAGGTTCATTCAGATCTCTTCATCTGTTTGTTCTTTATAATTACACAACAGTTATTTCCAGTTTTTAAAAAGTATTTATCTTTCTACTTACATTGTTATAGTCATTGTACAATTGCTGCCCTGGTTCTGCTTACTTTATTTTGTGGTAAGTTCATACAAGTCTTCTTATACCTCTCTAAATGCTTCCTTTTTATAATTCTTTATAGTGCAGTTATGTTTTATCACAACACAAGCCACAAAAATTTGTTTAGGCATTTGCCAATCATTGGGCATCTACTTGGTTTCTAATTCTTTAATATTAAAAAAAAGTGCTATGAATATTGTAGTTTATATCAGATCTTTCTTCCACCTTCTCAGGGCATAAATCTAGAGGCAGGATTTCTAAAGGATACGTACATCTAAGTAAATCAATTAGCATGATTCCAAATTGCTTTCTGGAATGAATAGACCCATTTATAGCTCCATCATCAGTACATTAGTCTGAATATCTTTCCACATCCCATCAGCATTTAATATCCCTTGTTTCTTATCAGTTTTACTCATTTTCAAAGAGTTGGATGAAACCTCAAAGTTGTTTTCATTTGCATTTTCCTCCTCGTGTACTCTTATATCCAGTGACACTGGTCTTCTTTTTTCTTTCAATGAACAAAATAATCCATCTTTTGGCTCAGCATTTTCACTAATGCTCTCATTACTATAATGCTTTTCTTCTACCTTTCTGCCTTTTGGCTTCTCTGGTTTCCTTCAATTCTTAGTTGAAAATCTACCTTCTAAGGCAGGGGTCGGCAATGTACGGCTCTAGAGCCATATCTGGCTCTTTTGAAGGCCAGATATGGCTCTTTCTGCAGGAGCCATAAAGTCAAATTTTTTTTTCAGGCGCTGTTACAGGAACACTCACTGTGAGCACTGTATGGCTCTCACGAAATTACATTTTAAAAAATATGGCGTTTATGGCTCTCATGGCCAAAAAGGTTGCCAACCCCTGTTCTAAGGGAAGACTTTGCTAATCATCAATGTTGGTGACTCCCTGATATTGATCATTTCTTATATATTTTGTTTGTAGCTGGTTTGTACATAGATCTTTTCATGATGTTTTTCTTATTAAATTGTGAACTCCTCAAGGGTATGAACTATCTTTTTTTCTTTCTTTGTATCATGTTTTGCACAGTGCCTGGCACAGAGTAGGTACTTAATAATGTTTATTAACTGAATGACTTATATTTCTGTCTTGGAATAATTTATCATATGATTTTTAATTGTATGAAATTTTTCTTTTGAGAACTATTTACTAATATCTTTTGGTCACTTACCCACTGGGGACAAAGAGTTTTTTAAAACTGTCAAGTAAAAGAAATATTTAATGTTTTCAATATTCATTCATTCCTTTTAGCCTATATGCCCTCTCACTCACTGTAATTCCCTTGCTTGTCTTCAGCACTTAAAATTCCAATATTTGCCTATTTCAAATAGTTATCTATCACGTAGAGCACTGATGACGAACCTTTTAGAGATGGAGTCCTGGACCTCACCCCCACCCCACCCCTCAGAATGAGTGTCCTGCCTGCAAATCCCTCACTGACCCCTAAGTTTTCCTGAATGATGCTATGTGTGATAAGTGTATATTATGTCAGAGTATTGTGTTAGTCCCTAGGAATAGAGAGATAAAACTCAAAACCTTCCCTTTACAAAGTATGATTCCTCTCCCAGCTTTTTCTTGTTTTAATCTTGGAGAGAACAAACAAAGGAAAGGGAGACATATTCTGTGACCTGAGCAGGTTAACAGAGGGCACTCGTGTGATAATGAGTATCATGAAGAAAAAAGCAGTAAGGTATAATGGATAGAGAGACAGTCTTAAAAATTAGCACATATTGGGTTCAATTCCAGCCTCTGACATATAAAGACTCTATGACTCTGGACAAGTCTCATGGTCTTAAGGAGTTCTTTAAGACTTAATTTCAGAACTGTAGCCAATAGGTATTGGTAGAGAGAATTTCCTCACTGAGGACCTCTCTACATCAGTGAAATCACAGGACAAGAACCTCCCTATTCCACCCTCCAAAAAATATAAGAAAATAAACATTATTATTATCTCTGGTTCCTTTTTTGCATTCAATTTCCCTGGTGGCTTGGATGTCACACCCACTGTCTTTCTTTGCTCTAGGTAGCTGATTGGAATAATAATACCTGTACTTGCCACTGTATCAGTACCTTCTGCTTTGATTAGCATATTCATTTAATTTACATATATTTTACATATCATTCAATTCACTTAAAATTCAAATAACATTAGGAAAAAATGTTAATTGCACCAGGAGCAATTCTTAAGTGACATAAACCAAGATAGTCTTACATACATAAACACTACAAAACATAAAATCATTTAACCCAGTTCTTACTCTCTTTTAATACCTCATTTTCTCTACAATATTATGTCACCAGATGGTTCATCTCCAACTTCAGAGGTTAGAGTCTGTTAGGCATCAGTCCGTCTTTTGACATCTTAGGGATATGTCTTTAAATGTCTTTAAGGTTGCCAAGCCTTGATATCTTTGTTTCCTGTTTTACTCAGTGCTTCACACTTATAGAGCCCTTCAAGGTCTGCAAAAAGAAAAAAATCTTCAAGCTATGATTGACATATGTAGATTATGCAAATGGGATATTTCCCACATTTTACATATGAGGAAACTGAGTCTCAGAAAGGAAAAATAATTGCTTTGGAAAACAAGAGTCATTTAAGGTTTAAAAAGAAAACCATCTTCATACTATTGTTGAGATGTTGGTGGAATATTTCCACATTTAACATATGGAGAAACTGAGTCAGAAAGAGAAAGTAATTTTCTCTGGGAAACAAATCTAATAAGTTCTTGGACAAGTTTTTTATTCTTTTAATCTATACCTAATTGCCTCCCATCCTTGCATATAGGAATACCTATCTCCCTTCAAGATCAATTAAAATATCACATTCAAGGCTTTCCAAGTTTTATCAGTTGTTACTATTCCTCCAACTTCATGAGAAATTTGTATTTCTTTGGCATTTCTTTAGCTTTTCCTTATCTGTATATGGAGTATTTCTCCACAGTACAGTGTAAACTCAGTGCCTATTTCATTTTTGTCATTACCTTCATATACACCAGATAGCACAGTCCTTAGCACATCATAAGTTAATGCAAATTCAATTCAACTAAATCTTCCTGTTTTCTCCAACATCATAGAAGTAGATGGGAAAAGAGATGTCAAGGAAGAGAGGAGGTAAGTAGCAAAGAAAGGAGAGAAATGAGATTAAATGCACCTTTGGTTACTCTAATCACAGTTAGTAGAAACAATATATTATTACTATATAGAAAGAAAGCAAGATGCTATAGTATTTAGAGAGTGGGTATCAGGTTTAGTTAAGATCTGGTTACAGGTGCCATCTTTGACATCTGTGGCTGTGTGAATTTGAGTAAAGTGAGTAAATTTTAATCATCTAGGCAACTCTTTAAATGATAACTTGTGTGATGAGAAGAAAAGTTTCAAAAATAACTTTAGAAAATTTAATTGAACTGATAAAAAATGAAGTGAGCAAAACCAGATTATTTTACAATGTAACAGCAATACTATATGATGGCCAAGTATGAAATATTTAGCTACTTGATCAATACAATGATCTCTCTGGTCATAGTGGATCAGTTGACCAGGTGGCTAGAAGCTTTTCCTAGTGCCCAGGCCACAGCAAGTTTTGTTGCTAAGGTGCTCTTGATGGATTGTCCTTCACTTTGGTCCACCAGCACAAATTGATTCAGACGGGGAACCCATTTTACTGATTCTGTTCCATCTCAGGTTTATTCTTGTTTAGGGATTACTCCCCAATTCCTCTTACCTTATCACCCCCAGAGCTCAGGCCAAGTTGAGAGAATGAATAGAGATCTTAAAAATATGATTGAAAAATTGTGCACTGAGACTCACTTGAAATGGCCTGAGGTTCTCCCCTTAACCTGTTTTATCTCTGTGCCAGGTCCAGGGGAAATCTACACATCTCACCATTTGAAATGCTTTTTGGACATCCCCCCATAAAGGCTAAGCCTTTTTCTCCTGCATACACATCATTACTGGTGGGGGGCAGGGCACTCCTGTTGTTTCTTATATACAGGATTTAAAGGTCAAATTGCAAGAACTCCACAAATCTGGAGCTGCAGTACCAGTGGGACATCTAGAAGTCTTGTTCCATGACCTATATCCAGGAGACAAGGTGTACATAAAGAACTTCCAGCCCACTGGAGAAACACTGCTTGTCTAGGAAGGTTCATTTCAAGTATTGTTAACCAATTAAGACAGCTATCAAAATTGGAGAAAAAGACTCTTGGATTCTTTGCTCACATGTCAAATGGGTACTTTCTATTGACACTGAGTGATTGTATCCTGTCACATATATTGTATTTGCTGCTTGTTTGTTTTAAATTTTCATTTTGTTTATTAAATTTATATATTAATCTAATCTAAAGTGTTCCATTATACAATGTCACTTTCATTTGGTATGTTTTTATTATTAGCTATATGTTCTGTTAAAACAAAAATGTATATTCTCACCTTGGATCACGGCCAAGTTAGAGGGGAAATAGATCTCACTTTTGAGTGAGAACTTTTTGTTATGCCTCTGTTTGGCTGACCCATTGTCAAATGGGATGTACAATATGAATCCTGATTTTTTTTTATTGTTTTTCTTTATATTTATAATAGAATATTTGATTTTTCTCTTTTCCTATTTTTTATTTGAATGCATGGAATCAGTATTAATGTTTTTTTTTGAAGGATAAGTTTAAAATATCTATTAGCCCTAATGCCAATGAATACCCAAAAGCTTGAGACTATGGAAACCTGCCATTGACTGTTAAGTATTCTGGGACACTAAATAATAATTGTGTCTAATTTCAGAAGAAGGGATCACAAAAGAGCCACTGTACACACACTGGATCAAGAGATCCAGAGCGAACATGTTAACCTCCCAAAGACCTTAAGAAGGGAGATTTTAACACGCTTGTTTCCCAATATAATCACAGTGTGGATTGTTGGAAGCAGATTTCTCTCTCTCCAGTGTCACCCTTTTTTCTTTTAATGTCATCTTTCAGAGGTCAAATACCCCTCAGTAAATTCAGGTATAGATAAGCCCTCACAGAAAGGAAGTTAAAGAACCAATAAACCAATGAGACAGGAAACTGATTCCACAGACACTCCACCTGGGTGTAATTTGCCCTCACAGGCAAATTAAGAAAAAATCCTTGTTTCCTGAGATGTGACATGTGAGAGCTAGTGACTGGAAAAAATAGCTTTTAAGGGGAGATTTGGAAGGAAGTAAGGATCTTTGGCATGCATGTGGAGAAGCAAAAGAGACCCTTGTCAGAGTTTAGCTACAGGCCCATTATGGTGGCCAGTAGATTAGAAAGCTCTACTTCTCTCCTACTTTTCCCTCTTTTTACTACTACTACTACTACTACTACTACTACTGCTACTACTACTACTACTACTACTACTACTACTACTACTACTACTACTACTACTAC
>NC_058132.1:109816169-109856361 GCF_016433145.1 Gracilinanus agilis | reverse complement strand
GAGAGAGAAAGAGAGAGAGAGAGAGAGAGAGAGAGAGAGAGAGAGAGAGAGAGAGAGAGAGAGAGAGAGAGATTCATTTGATCATTTGGACATGCCTAATTAATCTGAATTTGCCACTCTTGTCTAATCAAAAGTGACCACACCAGCAAAAGTCTCCAGCCCAGAAGCCCAAAAGGAGAGCTTTCTTCTTCCTTGGTCCTTTCTCTTACAAAGCTTATAAAAACGCTATTTTAAAAAGCTTGACATATCACTCCTGCATCTCTCTGGTTGGACAGAATTGACCTTAGTCTGGGTCAGAGGCACTCAGGACTAGGGCCAGCTGCTTCCAAATGCAGGGAGCCAAGAGGCCTCTGGCATCCTCCCATAGTGTGTACCTAGTGAAAGGGTGGGATTGATACTGACCAAAATGCATTTTCATAAGAAATAAGGGCCAGAATTTATATTAAATAAATTTAATTTTCTTCACACTTTAGATCTTTAAGAGAAGGATGATTACTTGTATGTATATAAGAAGGGAATTATTTCTGTTAAGATCTGGATGAGAAGGCCTCTGAGGTCTTTCCCACTTGTGAAATCCTGTGTTGTCTAAATAATAATATCTAAAATCATGTTAAGCTTAATTTCAAAGTAAGAAAAAATGACATCCTAGCTAAGTCTCATGAAATTCTTGAGTGCCTAGTCTGAAAAGGAATTTATCTGAGATTATTGTTTCATCTGTTTCTGAGATGTTTGTAATCCATAGAGTATAGGTCAAATAATGTTTTGTTTTTATTTACTTTTTTAGTAGATATTTAGTTTCATCGGTATAGGGAATATCAGGTGAGGTAACTGCTAATTCAAGTCAGTACCAGCTGTGTACTTTTTCATTTTAGGAAGATGAGTAGGAGTATTGAGAGATTAAGTAGAAAGGTAACCATTTTACAAATGAAGAAACAAGAGACAGACAGAAGTGAATTAACTTGCTCATGGTCACATATCTAGTAAGTATCTAAGGTGAGCATTGAAATCAAATCTTTCTGAAATCAAGCACTTTATCTGCTGTACCACCCAGGAGTCTCGTGTGTGTGTGTGTGTGTGTGTGTGTGTGTGTGTGTGTGTGTGTACATATTACATTCAGTGATTAGCAGAGTATCTGGCACATTCTTGTTGTTGTTCAGTGGTATCTGACTTTTTGTGACCCCACGGACCATAGCACTTCAGTTCCTTCTGTCCTTCACTAATATGTTGGACACATTTGAATTTGAGGGGTTCATTTTCCAATGTCATATTTTTTAGCATTTTGATACAGATCATAGGGTTTTCCTGGCAAAAATAGAGTAGGGGTTTGCTATTATCTTGACCAGTGCATCACCTTTTGTCAGAGCCCTTCACTGTGACCTGTCTATCTTGGGTAGCCCTGCATGGTATAGTTCATAATTTCATTGAGCTACATAAGCCCTTCTGTTACAAGGCAGAGATCCCAGAGGGGACCTGGCACATAGTAAGAGTTTAATAAAGATTTCTTGACTCCCCGTTAGCTCCTTAATAACTGAGGATGTATTGGTTTTCGTCTTTATAACCCTAGTGACTAGCATAGGACCTTGATAATTTGGGGCACTAATAAATATTTGTTGAATTAAGTCAAATAGTAAATATAAAAATGCTTTGAAAAGTACCTGAAACTATGTTGTCATAGAAAGTATATTTTAAAAAAAAACACCTTACCTTCTGTCTTAGCCTTGATTCCAGTACTGATTCCAATGCAGGAGATTGGTAAAGGCTAGGCAATGGGAGTTAAGTGACTTGTCCATGGTCACACAGATAGAAAGTCTAAGACCAGATTGGAATTCAGGACCTCTTCTCTCCAAACCTGGCTCTATCTGCTGAGTTCCCTAGCTGCCCCAGAATCATAGACTATTAATCCCAAACCTCTCATTTTATAAATGAGATAATAGGCTCAGGACATGGAAATGATTTGTCCAAGCAGCAAAAGTAAGACTAGAACTCAGAGCTCGAGACCTTTCATGTATTCCTTTTTTAAAAATATGCCAAATATAGTATCATATTACAATCTAGACTTTCTCATAAACCCATTAAAATCTGTCTTCCAGTCAATACATTCAATGAAAACTATCTTCTACAAAGTTACTAATGATCTCTTAATTACATCTAGTTGCCTCTCAAATTTTATCTCTCTTGAACTCTGTAGCTTTTGACACTATTGATCAACTTCTCTCAGACATTCATCATTTCTTTTCTGGATTATTACAATAGTGACCTAATTGGTCTCACTCTTACTGTAATCCAGCTAATATCCAGCCACCAAAGTGGATTTCATGAAGTTCAGGTTTACCCATGTCACTCCATCCCTACTCAGTAAACTCCATTATGTCCTTTTATTCTTGGTAGGACTCTGACATTTAAAGGTCATCTTTATATAGTATCAAACTTGATAAACTTTCCTCCATTCCTGAATGTACTTCCTCATCATCTCCATCCTCCTCCAATACTTCAATATGCAATCAGCTTTGCTGTTATCTCCCTATAGGATGCCCTATCAGTGTTGATGAAGATGTGGCACATGTGCAGAACCAGCACTCAGGGGGACTGCGCTATTTCCCCTCTTCCCAGCCCCAAGGACATTTTGTTTGTAGGTCCCACCCCTCTACTCTATCCAGCCACCCAAAGGAAGCACTTTCTCTCTCAACTCTCTCCAGTAAAGCAGGGGCTCACATTCAGCTTGAATTTGCCCTCTGGGCATTCTAAATGGTGTGTGTGTGTGTGTGTGTGTGTGTGTGTGTGTGTGTGTAATATTTACTAATGAATTCCCCTTACTTGTTAGTTACCTGTTCTTCCTCAAATTTTGTTAATTCATTAATTGATCTAAATTCTTTGGCACCAGATACATGGCTTACTCTTTGGAGGAAGGGATTGTATTTCATTTTTGTGTACCCAATGTCTAATATGGTACATAGTACACATAAAAGCTTCTTGATAAGTGTTTATACAACTGAATTCAATCACTAACTGGGGCTGTTTTATCTAAGAGGAAGAATTCTGATATATGCTGAAAGTCTCAGAATATCTCTGCATCTTCACTATGCAATACTTTGTATTCATAGTGTTGACCCTGAGTCATCAAGAAGAGGAAAATTATGCATAGTATACTCTGCTCAAGAAAGCAAGGAAGTATGTAATACTTATAAGAAAGAAAGATTTACCTCCTACATAAAGTAAAGAATATTTGGGTGCTGGAATGGATAAATCACTAGGTGTAGAGAAAATGCCATTATATGTAATGATTCATTATCTAAATGTCCCCAAATCACGAGATTTCCTTTTTGTGTCCATGTGGAATTTCCCCCACTAATGCAGATTCCAGCCTGTCTGTATCCTATCCTATATGACTTGGAGAGCTGTCCAAGGTCCCAAAAGGTCCATAAATCTGACTGTGGTCCTGACAGGTTTTGAGTAAGGTTCAGACATGACATTTGAACTCATACTTTCTTGACACTAAGTTTATCTCTCTAGCCATATGTAGGGCTCCCCTCTTGGAAGTATTAAAGATCTGCATGAAATAGTTTTAAAATTGACTTGAAAATTGAACTGTATAATTTCACATGGGTCTATAATATACACTCAGACTTTTATAATATGTTAGAGTTTACAAAGTGCTTCCCTCAAAATAACCCCCAAAAGTAGGAGGAACATAGGAGTATACCTATAGAGTCAGAGGGAATTTTACAGGTAGGAAAAATGAGGTTCAGATTATATTAACAGCTCATATTTCAATTGTTATTTAATTATTTTTCCATTATTTATATTATCCTTCCTATTCCTCCATTTTCTCTACTAGGAGAATAAAAAGGACCTTGTAATGAGGAAGGAATTACCTTTCTAGCTTTTAAAATTGACAGTCATTTCCTTACAAAAATCCTGTCAGGTATGTGGTAGGAGGAGGACAATAGGATCATAGATTTGGAGTTGGATGGGACCTTAAAGTTAATTTCATTCAAACTTCTCATTTCACAAGTAGGGAAACTGAGGTCCAAAGTATAGCAATAGCTCACATTTCTATTGCTTTTTGACATTTAAATAATTTTTCCATTATTTTCCTTCATTTTATCAACTTCCTATGCCTGTCTTTACGTAAACTTCACTGGGAGGAGAAAAAGAACCCTACAATGAGGAAGGAATTGCTTTTCTTTCTTTTAGAATTGACACAGTCCTTTCCTTATAAAAACTTTGTCAAATATGTAATAGGAAGAGCACAATAGGATCATAGATTTAGAGCTGTATGGGACCTATGAATTAATTTCATTCACACTTTTTATTTCACAAGTGGAAAAACAGGCCCAGAGAGTAGTTGAAATTCATATTTCTATACCCCTTTCAGATTTTCATTTTATTTTCAATTAATAAGCATTTTTTCTCTCAAGGCAGCTAGATGGCCAGATAGAGTACTTGACCTTGAGTCAAGAAGACCTGAGTTCAAATATGAACTCAAGACACTTACTAGTTATATGACCCTCAGCAAGTACCTGAACCCTGTTTGTCTCAGTTCCTCATCTGTAAAATGAACTGGAGAAGAAAATGGCAATCCACTCTAATATCTTTGCCAAGAAAGTCCTAAATGGGGTGACAAAAAAAGTTAGACATGGCTGAAAAGTATGTATGACAACAAATTTTCTTTTCCTTTTTCCATTGGGGGGGAAAATCTTTAAAACAGGAAAGAATTTCATTTCCATTCTTTAAGTTTTACAAAATGCTTTTCTTCCCCAACAACCCAGCCAGATATCATGGTCCCTTTTAAACTAACAACACCAGAGGATTAATCTAACAAACTGAGTGTCAGAGAGTTTATATTATATGCACAGAGATTTTAGGTGGTATGTTCATAGTCACAGAGTTGAGTGAGGATCAGAATTAGAATTTAGGTCCTTGGCTTCTGACTGCAGCCACAGTGTTCTTCACATTGCAATAGCTTGGTTACTCATACAACCAAACACACACACACACACACACACACACACACACACACACACACACACACACACACACAAATATGTTTTTCTGATCATTAATTAGTGATTTCTGTGCTGAAATCCTCTCCCACCAGCCATATTTCACTGAGATAATGAGAAAATGGAACTCAAGATACTGCACATCTGCCTCAGGGTGGATAACTGAATCACAATGCTAGTACTGGATTTTGAGCTCAGAGCTCCTGAGACTCTTTGTCATCATCAGGCCATGGGTCCACAGTGCCCTCTTGATGCTATTTTAGGAGTAGAGATGTTTCACTACTTGATGAATCTTAGCTTCCCTTTAGTTTTGTTCATTGTTAGAGACTCACCTTCACATTAGTCTTTGTTTATGAGACAAGAGGGAAAGACCACCATATGAATATGACCTTATTAAAGGTCATATTTGCTTAAGATATTTGCTCCAAGCAGAAGAAACAGTCATGGCATCATCATCACCACCATTATCAGCATCATTATTCCCGCTTCCATATAACATTAAAAAATAAAACCCTTACCTTCCGTCTTACACTCACTACTGTGTATTGGTTCCAAGGTAGAAGGGCTAGGCAATGGGGGTTAAATGACTTGTCCAGGATCATATTGCTATGAAGAGTCAGTGGTCAAATTTGAACCCAGAACCCTTAATCTCTAGGCATGGTACTCAATACCCTGAGCCACTTATGCAGCTGCCTCTTTCACATAGCATTTTAAAGGAAATTGAGTCTCTATCTTATTCTGGCTAGAAACATTGGCATGGGAATTTTGACCTGTTCCATTTCTGACCTGATCCTGTTTGTCTCTCCTTAGACAACTGGATTCTCTCCTATACCTCCTGGACAGTGTATGACTCATTATATTAATGACAGATATTTAGGCATCCTATCCCACTGTAGCTTCAGGCAAACTGAGCCTCCCCAGTTCTAGGATTATGGTCAGGAGCCATCTTGCCCATGATATAACATTTTAAATTCCATTGCATCTTGTTTCTTTTTAAACAATTACATTCTATTTTAGAAGTGATACTAAATCTCATTTCCAAGAGTGACCGTCAACAAGCATTTATTAAGCATTTTCTATATTCTGTATTCTAGGCAATAGGTTAAATACTGGAGAGACAAATGATCTGATCCTCAAGGAGCACACATTGTAAGAGAAGAGATACCATAGATGCCTAGAATTTATATACAGAATAAAAGGAAAGGGATTTCTTAGGGAAGAGCTCTAGTAGTGGGAAGATCAGATAGGCGGTATGAATGTGATGGGATTTTAGCTGAATCCTGAAGAAATCCAGGGAAACTAAGAAGTAGAAATGAGGAGAGCTTAGTCCAGTCATGGGTGTTAGCTAGTGAAATGTTTAGAATCCAGATGTTGAGTGTTGTGAAAAAGAAAGAACAAGTAAGCCAGTGTGGCTAGGTCATGGAGAAAGTGAGGGGTGGAGAGTAGTCCCTTGAATACCAAAAAGATAAAAAAGCAGGTTAGGTTATGAAGAGCTCTAGGTGCTAAGCAGAGAGCTTCGTGGTTGATCTTTAAGACAAAGGGGAGCCATTGAAGATTATTGAATAAGGGAATTATGTGGTCGGACCTGTTCTTTAGGAAAATCACTCTAGCAGCTAAGGTGGGATGGGCTAGAGCAAGGAGATACTTGAAGAAAATAAAGGATATCCATATAGTGCTTGAAGGTTTATAGAATAATTCACTTACATAATCTCATTCATTTTCCCCATTTTACAACTAAGGAAATTGGGGTGTAGAACAGTAGATGACTTGCCAATAATCATGTAGTTTGTCTCACAGGCTGGAACTTGAACCCCAGTTACTTGCTGCCATATTCAGGATGTTTTCCTCTGCATTACACTACCTCCCTTTTTAAGAAGACTGGAATAGGTCCAAAAGGACTTGACTCATGTCTTGACTTTGGCCCACATAAATAATGTTACCATGGATAAGCTGCTTCACTTCTCTGAGTAACTTTCCTCTTTTAAAAAAGAAAGAAATTCTATTAAATAGCCTCGAAGATCACAACACCTCTCTAACTCAGGTTCAGTATTTTAGTCCATCCTCCCTTCAGTCTGGCCACCAAGTAAACAGCTATGAACTCAGGCTTGTTTGCCATGGCAGTTGGCTCTGATTATTCCCCTTCCTCAGGAAAGATTGCTCATAGCTGGCTTTTGCATTTGCCTAAGTACTGCACACCTACACCTACCAAGTCTGTGCAGCTCAGGCCTAAGGACATCATTTGCTAAGAAGCAGTTAGCACCTTCATTGGGTCAGACCTTTGTGTGGGAGTTTCTTTTAAAATCCCTTGGACTTTATTATGAATTCTTAGGCAATCTTTGAGCTATAACATGTGAGTCTGGATAGATTTCTGGGGGAAAGTCTTGGTTCCTTATGACTTTAATTTCTCCATTATTTCTTTTTTTTTTTTAAACCCTTGTACTTCGGTGTATTGTCTCATAGGTGGAAGATTGGTAAGGGCATTATTTCTTTTTTAAATGCTTTTAGGTTTAAAATAAATTCTATGTGAAATGAATCAAATTCCATTAAAATAAATTTATTCAATCACATAAAGGGTTGCTCTCTTATGGTACCCTTGTGGGAGGTTCATTAATATTTTTAATAGTAAGTTTCTAGTGAAAAAGTGTTTAAAAGAACGCACTGGACTTGTTATAGAAAACAGGATGAAAACAGGATCTCTCTACTTGGGGAAGTTGGGGACTCTAGGTATTGATTGGTGTCTATGTTATCAGACATTATTGCTTTGTCATTTAAATTAGCTTAAGTGTTTTTCTTTGTTATGGGGAATGGGGGATTTATATTGGGAAATAATTGTGACATTTTAAAAAGAAAGATATCAATTTATAAGAAAACTTTGAACTTGAAATCAAGAGATTTGTGTTCCAATTGTGGCACTGCTACCAAATGGCATAGAACTATGAGCGAGTCACTTAATTTCTTTGAGCCTCAGTTTCCTCATCTGTAAATTGGAATTAGATATACTAAAACATTGAAAAGAAGATTTATATATATATATATATATATATATGTATATATATATATATATATCACTGGGAGAAATTAACTCCCTTGAAAGAAGGTACCATCCTTCCTCCCTTTCGCCTCCACTTAACATGCCTCAACATCATATCCTGCCACCAAGTCATTACCCATTATCTTTGACTCTGGAGACCCAACTCTGCCTGCTAGTTCTAACTTATTAGTTGAATAAACTTAGATCTATTAAAAAAAAAAAAAAAGGAAGAGGGGACAGCTAAATGATTCAGTGAATTGAGAGCCAGACCTAGAGATTGGAGGTCCTGTGTTCAAATCTAGCCTCAGATACTTCCTATCTGATTGATCCTTGGAACATTAGTTAATCTCCTTTGCCTAAACCTTACTGTTCATCTGTCTTGTAACTGATACATAGTTTTGATATTATAATGGAAGGTAAGAGTTTAAAAATAGGAAACATAAAATGAAGGGAGCGCAGGGAAGTTTCTGTAATTTGGTGATAGAAAAGAAGGAATAGAAGAAGCATCAATCATATGCTTTTTTCTGTTTTTGGTTCATCTTAAACTCACTTAATAAGGAGGATTTCCAATTATTATCTGCAAAAATGTACCTTCAGTTAGGACAAATTTGTAAAGTTCTCTTGTAGTTCATCATGTAAAATGGTTTGGCTTTAATGTATTAAAATGGTGATCTCGATATTCTAATTAAGCAGCCTCACTGCCTTTACCTCACCATATTTTTCATCTTTTGGTGATAATCATTTGGCAAGGACAAGATTTGGGCTGCAGACAGTAAAATCAAGGAAAACTTGCTAAGCAAAATTGCTATTAGCAGTTTAATCATTTGTGTTAAATACCATGGACGGGATCCAAGAGGAAAAAAAAAATTGCTTCGTGAAGCTTTGAACTTTGGTGGCCTTGTGAATTTAAGCAGTTTTCCATCAGCAGAGCATTCAGTTTTTGTCCTTGTTCTGTAAATAACATAAATAAATAATCCCATAGAGTTTATAGCCGGTGATTCATATGTAGAGCTGGACAGTGAGTATCACTGTTCTCAAAATGTATTATTACTTATTTATATTGCTTTTCAGGATTAAGAATTGTGGCAATTATCCTGTGATTGAAGCAGAAGGATTGTTTGCCTGCCTGAATCAGATGCCTCCCTTCCTCCCTCCCTCTGTGCTTGGCACTCTTTTGCTAGTAGTGCTGAGCTAAAAACGATGTAACCATTTACAAGTGCAATGGAGACATTTCTAGACCTCAGGAAGAACTGGATTCTTGGCTTTATGTTAATCTGAAGGAAATAAATATTATTGCAATTTTTTGTAACCATCTAGGCATTTCCTTTGAAAAATGAGTATTAATCCAAAGTCATAGAAACATCGGTTGTTCTTATGCTTAAATCCACCTTTTAACCATTTCTGTTGAATTAAAAAAAATCTAAACTTAAATATCTGTTTCAGAAACATGTTAGAAAAAAACACATTTGAGAGCTGGATAGCTATCAAATATTATGACCTGGTAAATATATCATATAAATGTTTCATATGCATAAACATATAACATATATGAATATACACATTGTGGGTATATATTTGTACCTAAATAGAAGTAAACAAATATATTGTCTAGAGAGAATCATGGAGATAGATAGACAAGTAGGGAAAAGAGAAGAGGTATATGCTTAATGAGACATAGAGAGGCAGAGATACTAATGGATAACACAAATGCCCAGAATTACAATAAAGATTTAAGAGTGATGCTCTAGATAAGTTGAGTTTCTTTTGAAAATTACTACCTATCATCTTCCTAAAAGTGGGGTAGCATAATGAGCGAGGTGGCTATCCTAGTTTGGAGGTAGGAAAGATGATTAGAGAGAAAGGCTATCTAGTCCTCAGGATTATATCCATCCTTTACTCACCAATTCTTGTGAAATTAGGGGATGAAGGTCAGGGCTTACAGGCAGGCCCATGGGCAAGAATTACTTTATGTCCAAACTTTAGAGGAATTTCTATTCTTGCTAACTCTTTGTTATTAGACTTGGGACAGTATTTGCCTTTGCTAGTATGCCTGTTTCAATAACACATAATCCATATTTGTGTATAGATATTATATGTATATACATGTAAATGAGTCATATAAGTCTACTTATTAACACATAAAATGTATTTTATGGATGTGATATACATGTATATAACATATATAGATGCAGGAATAGATGTATATCATATATAATCAGAAGTGCTATGATAGAATATTGAACCCAGATTTAGAAAGACTGGAATTCAAATCCTGCCTTAAATATTTGATAGCTATAATCCTAAGAAAGTCAATTAATCTTTTTCTGCCTCAATTTGTTGATGTTGTTTAGTTTTTCTGCCATGTCTGACTCTACATGATGACATGGATGTTGTCCATGGTGTTTTCTTGGCAAAGATACTGGAGTGGTTTGGCATTTCCTTTTCGATTGTGTCCCCCATTTTACAGATGAGGCACTGAGGTCAATAGTGGTTGTGACTTGCTCAAGACCACATAGCTAGTGTCTGAGACCAGATTTGAACTTCCTAACTTCAGGCCAGGTGCTTTATGAATTGCACCACTCAGCTGCCCTTTGCCTTTGTTTATTTGAATATAAAATGAGATAATAATAGCACTTGCCAGGTAATTTTGCTTTCCATCAGTATCTCTGCTTGGTTTTGACTCTATAGAACATCATGCCCAATACAAAATAAACTAATCACTTGATATCTCATCTTTCCACTGATTGACTCAGTTTTTGATATTCTATACTTTCTCAACTCTTAGTTGCTTCTCCCCTCTGATTCATTCTCGTTGCTCCTGCTATCCTGGTATATAGTAGGTGCTTAATAAATGTTTATGGAGAATATTCCTTCAAGATTGTTTGTGAGGATCAAGTGAGATATTGGTTGAATGTTATATAAACACCAGCTATTACTATTTACAAGTATCCCTTCCACATCTCTGGGGTTAGGGATATGGAACTCCCACAATCAGGAAAATGCACGCAAAATTTCTTGGCCCTACCTTTGTACCAGAGAACAAGTCTGAATTTTTTCATTTTTCTTTTATGGGAGGTTTATAGTGCCCTGTATGCATTTATGAGTTACTATACTTTTAAAGATATCTCTAACTTCTAGTCTTCATGTGTTGTTTACTGACTTTTTCTTTTGCAAACAAATTTTTTACTTATTTTAATTTTTAAAAAGAAATTTTTGTATAGTTATGGTATTAAATAAAATATATTGTTATTATATAATACTATACATATATGCATTTTTGAATTTCTATACTTTCTTTGGATCTGCTGGCCATCAGATGTCATCTGCTGCCTCTTCAAAATTCCTCAAAAATCCCCATTTAATTCCTTATGCCAACCAGTGATATATTGAAACTGGGAGGGGAAGGTTGAGATAAAGAAGGGTTACCCATAAATGTTTTATATATATACACCCATAAATGTTTTATACATATATAAAACATTGTCAATATGTATTGAGTATGTTCAAATACATAGTTATTCATACATGTACCCTGTAAGGTTCATTTCTTCTTATTCCCTATCAAGTATCTATCTATCCAGTGACACTGGTTTCCTGAGTGCCTCCAAACAACATTCCATCTCTAAGCTCTGGGCATTTTCTTCAGCTTTCCCTTATACCTGGAATATTCTCCCTCCTCTGTTTTGATTAGTGACCTACCTGATTTCTTTTAAGTCTCAAGTAAAACCCTATGTTCTATAGAAGCCTTCCCCAGCCTCTCTTAATTCCAGTGCCTTCTTTTTGCCTATTATTTCTTCTTTTTAAAAAAATTTTAAGCCCTAATATCTATCTATCTATCTATCTATCTATCTATCTATCTATCTATATATATATATATCCTTCTATATTAATTTTTATTTGTTACAGGGCTAGGCAATGGGGGTTAAGTGACTTGCCCAGGGTCACACAGCTGGGAAGTGTCTGAGGCTGGATTTGAACCTAGGACCTCCTGTCTCTAGGCCTGACTCTCAATCCAGTGAGCTACCCAGCTGCCCTCTTTATCTGTATGACTTGTTTTGTGCATATTTGTTAAATGCTTCTTCTGTGGTTAGATTTTAAGATTATTGAAGCAAGATTGCCTTTCCTTTTTTTAAGTGAGTATCACATAGTAGACACCTGATTTGTGCTTATTGATTGATTTTATGTTTTATTAATAGNTCTCTCTCTCTCTCTCTCTCTCTCTCTCTCTCTCTCTCTCTCTCTCTCTAGCTGCCTGTCTATATATCTATCTTATACGGGATATTTTTGAGAAAGGTGGGCATTTGCACATAGAGAAGAAATATCATAAAAGGCTTCATTTGGAGGTTGATCTTGAGCTAAGTCTTAGAAGAAATAAGATATCCTAGAAGGTATAGATGGAATGGAAAACATTCTAGTTATGGAGAATGCTTAGTACAAAGACATAGAGATAGAGTACTATAAGGATGAAGTACTATGTGTGAGGAACAGCAAGAAGGAATATTTGGCTAGGTCACAGAATGCAGAAAATGTAATACTGTATTATGAAGCTGGAAAAGTACGTTGGAGCCAAATTATAGAGTTTAAAATGACAAATGGGAAATTTTTTTCTAGATATAATAGAGAACTACTACAGTTTGTAGATTGAGACTGACCTGAAGAAACTTGCATCTAAGGAAAATTACTTTGGCAGTTGCATGCAGAATAGATTGAAGGAGAGAGAGAATTGAAACAGAAAGACCAATACTAGGTGGTATAGTGGATAGAATGCCAGGCCTCGAGTTAGTAAGACCTGAGTTCAAATCTGCCCTTAGATACTAGTTGTGTGATCCTGAGCTAGTCATTTAACCATGTTTGCTTCAATTTCCTCTTCCACAAAATCAGATATAAGTGAAATGACTGAACAGCAAAAAGTACATATTTATTTATATAAAGATATATACATTGATACATATATAAATGTTTCCATATATTTATAATACATTATTTTATATTATATTTAAATTATATTACATGTAATACACATATATGTATATATGATAGTTTTCAAAACTCAAAGCTCTATAAAAGTATTCAAAAATTACTAAAAACTGTTATTTGTATACCACTTTACATGTTTTCTCCCATGAACTTTATCACCACTCTGCAAAGCAGGTGTCCATATTATCTTCATTTTAGAAATGAGAATATCATTTCATTGAAGTTAAATGATTTGCTCATAGTCACACAGCTACTCAGTATCAGAGACAAGATTTGAACTCAGATTTTTCTGACCTATTATTCCAACTACTATGCCAAGCCCCCTCTCAATTTGGAACTGTAAGGTACCATAAGTAAGTGTAAAATTCATCTTCAATATTTTACAGAGGAAATTATAAAAAAATGTTTTTTAAAGAGGCTAAGCACCATGGGTCACCACAGAATTATTAACTAGCAGATATAAAATATGAACCTATGTTCTTGAACTTCAAATTCAGGCCAACTGCTTAAAATCAATGTTTAAAAAAGAGACAAAAACAAAAAAATAAAACTAAAGCTGTCTCACATCAGATGTCCTCTCTAACATTTCATATTTACTACTATCTAGACTGCCTTTATGCTTTAAAAAAAAACATTTTACCTACAACTATCCCTTGCAATAGAAACGGGTCTCTGGGTTGCTTTTGGCATGAAATTTTAACATATTGATTACTCTAGACCAGAGAGAGTCTGCATCAGAATAATCCTTGGGGAAATCCAAAGGATAGGAAGGAAGTAAGCTTGGACTCTGATGTATCATTTTAGACCTGGGAAACATTTTTTAACTTTTCATGGAGGTGTTTTCTTTTTATTCAATCTTGTAAGTTCAAGAAAAACACATTTTACAAAAGATTCTCTCCCTTGATTATCTGTATGTACTTTCCCCAGTTTAAGGGTTCTTGTGATTCTATTTTTCTTTGCTGAGAATGAAAAACATTGAAAATCATGCTTCAATCATATTGCCATTTATTGCATAGAAGGGTGCTTTGTGTTCTCTGAGAGGTTTTCTTTTTCATTAAGGAAATTAATTCTTGCCTTTAAACTTGGCTAAATATTTTCTTTGAAACAGAAAAACAATATATTTGCTAGGAGATTTGCTTCCTGCTACCTTCAACCCCCAAATCAATTACTATGGTATTTGCTCCCAACAGTTACTTTCTCTTTGGGTTGAAAAAGTTGAGGGGGTGGACCAGTACCAGTGACTACACTGGTGTAGGGAACTCCTAGTGCCCCATGCAAATTGGCATTTTCTCTGAAATTTCAAGTCTTAGTGAGTTGCTTGGGGATGTGAAAGATTCAAGGACTTATCCAGAGGCACACAACAAGTTACTGGCAGGGGCAAGAATTGACCTTGGATCTTCTTGTCGAAAAGGCTAGCTCTCTATCTGTCATGCTACTAAGCTCACCTTTTTTATTATTCTTCCCTTTAGAGTTTGTTATATTCATAATGTGGAGGCTATTGATCAGGTGGAAACTGGAGATTTGCTCACTCCCACTACCTCTGGCCAAACCTGGCCACAGACAAGCCAGAGAATAGGGAAGCTATTGATGCAGCTGTATTTATGATCTTATTCTCTCAGTTTTCTTACTACCAGTGTTGGTGATGCACTAACTCTCATAGTCTATCAGGAAATATTGAGATTTATTCCTGCCCTCTTCTTCTTAGACCTCCCTGCCACCCTTCACCACCCACTCAGAGATTTCCCAGTCTAAGACTCTTGTCCAGAGACACCCCCTCAAAGAGGCTGTCAGGGGTATTTATACGGTGGGGCCAACTGACGTTGTACCTGGGAACATTCCGAGTCTTCCAACTGCCATCCCTGTCAGTCAAGGTGGCATCCATCACTTCCCAGATTATGAATATAGCAAATTACAGTGGATAGGTTGTAAAATCATTCGTGACCTCTTTCTTGCAACATTGTTTAATCTTTGAGTAGGAATGCTGGTTGGAGTCATCTGGAATTTTCATGAGAAAGATTCTGGATTTGTCTTATTTCACTTTATAAGTTGACAGGTACACACCTCTTAGCTAAAAGATAAGCTAAGTAAAAAGCCTCACCAAGTCCATCATTCTCTTTCAATTGGGTGTCATTAGTTTCTTCGTGTACACCCGCCAATGGGAGTTTAGGCGAAGCAGGCTGTCAAAATTCATATTTGAGTAGGAAAGAAAGTGCTATATTCACGAACTAATAAAAATACTTCCAGCTTCTTTACTTGATGCAGAAAATCTCTACAAAATGGATGGAGAGCCAGTGTAGTAAGAATAATGCTGTAATTAGGATGTCCTCAGTTCAGCTACTGGCCATAGATGCTAATTATTTATATGACCATAGATGTCACTTAACCTCACTATCTCACTTTCGTCATCTGACAAATGGATTAGCAATAGAGCCTACATCATAGGGTTTTTGCGAGGTTCAAATGAGATTATATATATAAAGGGAATTGTAAATCATGTGGCCTTACATATGATAGCTATATTATTCATATGCTATAAATTAAAGGGCTCAATATCTCTAAAATATGGGTTAAAATCCTACTTTTGTTACTTAGTATAGATGTGGCTATAGGCAGTTCATCTAACGTCTCTGCATCACATTTTCTTATTTATAAAATGAAGGAAGTGGGTCAGATAGCCTCCAAGGTTCTTTCTAGCTCTAATTCTATGATCTTTTGAATGGGTAACCTATGAAATTTTTCCCAAATAAAGCACTGAGTAAACCGAGTCTCAAAAAAGTAAGTTGATTTGTTCAAGATCGTCAGTTGCAAACCTAGGATGAGAATACAGGCTTCTTGACAACCAGGCTGGTGTTCCTTTCACTGCATCATGGGGCTCAGTTCAATAAACTATCAGTCTTCCTTTTTATGACTATCTCAAGTCCAAATGTCCAAAAGTATGTTTTTTAGAGGATTCACCTCACTAGAATTGCCTTTTTCATTCTCCATTGAGTACTTGGAGGCTGATGTAATTTAACTGTGGCTTTTGCCTTAGCCTTTTCTACTCTGCCTCTCTTTGCTAAAGGCAAAATTTTCTGAGCTTCAAAGATAGATTGCATATGAGCAGCCCAGTGGCAGTAAAAGAAATATACAAGTTATTTGGAGAGCAGAATCAGAGAAAACAGAAATGGCCTATTACATCATCTCATCTGCCCTGGGATCATCCCTTATATTTGGCATTAAGTTAGCTTATAAGCTCCTTTTAAGTGGAATCCAAGAATCCCGGTCAGTGTTCTTTGTGATCATTTTTCTGCTCAGTCTATTTTCTTTGAGTAGCTTTTCCTCTTTCCTACTCCAGAAATGTTTCTCAGATTGTTCTGCTTCTCCATTCCTACTACCAACATTCCTTATGGTTTTATGTCTGCCATTGTAACAATCTCTTGGTCTGCTTCCCCACCTTTGTTGTCTGTAGTATGGTCTAGGATGACTACTCTAGCTTTCTAAAGTATTGTTTTCATCAATTCATTTCCATATCCAAGCAAGAGTCTCTCTTAACTCTACTACATGATTTTCAAGGCTTGCTATAATTTGGCTCCATCCACCATTGGTAATTAAATTTTATTAGTCACCAGCACTCAGTGGTGCAAAGGTTGAATTAGTTGGGGAGACACTGGTGGCAAGACAATTGAGACTGCTGTCAGTCCCTAGCTGATGTAAGTAGACTTTTGCCTTATCTTGCAGGTTAAAAGACCTACACACCACTTTCCCAACCATTATCCCCATTTTCTCTCCACAAAAAGTGTGTGCTCTGTGCAAAGGGTTCTCTCTCTAATAAGTGAACATTTGCCTTCTTTTTCTAGGGTCAATATTCTACACCCCATCCTTAAACTATCTGAACCAGTCTTCTCTCCTTCATACTACCATCCCTACCCGATGACCTGTACCCTGGACTTTTTCCTTTATGTACTTCATCTTTGATAATTGAATATTTGTCTGATCTTGTCAGAACTCAGGCTTCCACATTTATTCCCACTTCACTATTCCTTCCAGGTAACCTCTGTACTGTTGTCTTCAACCATTTGAATTGAAAGTAGTCATTGTCTTGCTTTCTTAGTGTCACCTCACCAGTGCTTAGCACAGTAACTGCTTCATAAGATGTATTTAATAAATTACTTATCTATCCATCTATATATCCTCTAGCATCACTATTATCACCATCATCACCATCATCATCATCTCTCTCCTTTCTTTTCTCTCTTTTTTTTCTAATGTAACTCCTACTTTTACTGGTGAAGAAAATGAATTTACATAATTATCTTATTTGATCCTCAAAATGCTTCTGTTCAAAAGATCCCATTAGTATGTGCTTTTTTATATATTAAAAAAACTGACATAGAAGATTAAGTGTTTTTGTGTTTTATTCCAAGATCACATAGCTAATAGGTATCTGAAGCAGAATTGGAACTTGTTTGGCTTCAAAATCAGAGCTCTATCTACTGAATGGACTGACTTCCATTCCTATTGAAGAAAATAAGGTTTTTCCTGGAGCCTCTCCAAAGTCTAGTACTTAGACTAGGAGCAAAGTTGCTCTACCAGCAGCCATTAAAGCTGATCACCTTATTCCCTGGTTTCCTTGCCAGGAATTCTCTATTCACCAATGTCTTTTCTAGCTCAAATTGTATAATTCTTTGATTCTATGATCAAAATCTTTCTTTCATATACAGCCTATCTCAAATTACCATTTATCTCTCTTCAAGCCTTTAACGTGATTGACGTAGGTCCTTCATCTCTGACTTCTGAGTTCTTTTTTTAAAACATTTTTAGCTCTTTCTCCTAGGCTTTATTACTATTTTCATTTTTTCTTTCCTCAATCATTCTGGGAAAGATCATATCTACTGCTTTCTGTTAGTCTACTTCTGATTCAGTGTTCTGATTCTGATTCTGTCTCTGATTCTGATACAAATGAACATTTCATAGAAATTGTTTTCCTCCAGGAGAATGGCAGCTCTTTGAAGGCAGTAACTGATTCTTTCCTTTTTTATACCCAGTGCTTAACACAAAGCTTGACACATTGTGGATACTTAATACATATTTTTTGCTTGATTGAGCTCTGAATAACAGCTTAGATATAGATAGAACCCTAGAAGTCATCTATTCTAACCTTTCACCTGAGGCATAATTATCTTCAATAATATAATCTTTATCTAAATGGTTAACAGATTGCACATCTCCTCACATCACAGGGAGCTCATTACCTTACAAAGCAACCCATTTCATTTCTTGATAGTTCTATTTTTCAATTCCAAACTGCTTCCCTGTAACTCCTTTTAAAATAGTATTTAATTTTTTCCCAATTAGATGTCAACGCAATTTTTATACTCATTTTCTGACATTTTGAAATTCATGTTCTCATACTCCCTACCATCTCTCTCCTCTCCCCAAGAAGGCAGGTAATATGATACTAGTTTTATATACGTTATCATATGATACATATTTCCATGCTCACCATGTTGTGAAATGTAAGAATTTAAATTTGTTTTTATGCTAAATATGAAAGTTTTAAGTAATATTGTGGTCACTGATTTAAAAAATTTACTCTTAACTCATGAGTCTGTTAGCCAATCTTTAAAATTTAGTTTAATAGAGATATAGTAAAAAAGAGAAATGTAGGAAGGAAGTAGAAAGTATTGCCTAGCTAGATATCCTATAATTTGTGTCCAAAGATGTCCAGTTTACCACCTGGCAAGGGCTCTCAAGTCCCAGATCTCTATGTGGAGTCATGGAGTCATGATAGCCTCTTAAGCCAGGAGTCCAGGTGGTGTCTTCAGCAAGGGTTCCAACAACTCAAGCCTCTTCCAGGAAAGGAAGCTCTCTCCGGAACCAATCTCTCCAGAAGCCAGGAAAGGAAGGCCAGCTACTTATCAGCAAGCCGACACAGTATCCAGGGAGTCTCTTCCTTCAGTCCAGCTCACTGATGCAGAGTATCCAAAGACAAACTCCAAAGCAGAAGAAGTTCAAAGGAGAAGTTCCTTGGGCAGGAAGATCAGGACTTTTTGTATTCTTTTTTCCAGTCACTTCCTGTTCCTTCCCCACTTTAAGGGAACCAATTGAAATCTTTCAATTTGCCTAGCACTGTTCAGGGGCAGGACAGTGGCCTCTGGAGTTGTCACCCACTATAGCAAGTGACTTGGAACTCTTTTACCTGGTGTCAAGTAGGGGTACTTTAAGTTCTTGATTTGATTAGCTAAAAATAGACAAGGGGAGAGTTAATCCTATCTTCACAGAAACAAGGCAATATTGATTACACTAGGAAAAAAATTAATTAAGAAAATAAAGTGAAGAATAGTATGCTTTCATCTGCACTTAGACTCCATCTCTTCCTTCTGTGGTAGTGCATACCTTTTTTCATCATGAGCCTGTTGGACATTCTGTCCCTGTAACTTCTAATCTGTTTTTAGTGCTGGGGTTTGAAGTCATGAAGGATCAATATGATTGATCCCCATGCCAAGACTTCAAATGATATTTTTAAAAGTAGTCATTATTTACCCTTCTTCAGGCAAAAATATTCCAAATGTCTTGAACCAACTCTAATATAACATAATTCCAAATCTCCTCATCATCCTATTCATGCTCCCTAAGAAGCTATCCAGCATACCATTTTCTAGTAGTCATATTTGTATTTGATACACAGAGGCAGATTAATGATATAGTGGTAAGAGAGTTGGATCTTATATCAGGAAAACCTGCATCCAAATCCTTTCTCAGCAACTAACTGTGTGACTTTGGGCAAGTCATTTAACCTCTACCCCAGTTTCCTCATTGATGTAATGGAGATAATAATAACACCTATTCCCCAAGTGTTATTGGAAAATAAAGTTTTTTGCAAATATTAAAACAATACAGAAATATTATTGTTAATATTAACATTAAAAATGGTATTAATAGACTATCCCTTTCACACTGAATGGATTCCCTATAGTGAAAATCATAGGAGAGTATGGCCAATAGTCACAGAGGATGACCCAGCGTACCATATTGTGCACTCTTAGAAGAATGAAACATATCAGTGCTATCATAGATCTATTTAAATTTATGCCTGAGATACTTTTTGTCTTCAGCAAGATGGGATCATAAAACTTATTTGTGTGGGAAGAGGTGGGGCTTTTCACTGAGTTGTTTGGTCTGTTTTGTCTTACCTAATCTTTTTTTTTTTTTACATTCTAATTTTTAATAGGACCTTCTACATTCTGACCCCTTATCTTATGTTTCTCCTATCTTTGTCTGGAAAGGTAGCATGATATAGTTAAAGAGAGAGCTCTGAAACTGGATCCAGTAAGAGCTGTAAGAGCTGGTTCAAATTCTATCTGTAACATGTGTGACTGGTCAAGTCCTTTCAAGTCCTTGAATCTCTTTGAGCCTTAGTTTTCTCGTCTGTAAAGTTTTGGGGTTGTCCAAAATCTATGATTTCCTTGCCCTTTTCTCTCTTCTCTTCTATATTGATTATTTACATTTCCTTCATAGACTCCTATTCTTTTCCAGTTTCCATTGCCTACAGAGGCCCCCTGTGAGACAGATGGAGGAATAGGGTAGTAGTATGTTTGTGAAAAGGAATAGGAAAAGCTTTATAAGTAGCTTCCTGTCCCCAACAGTCTATCTCTCTCACTCCAGTAGTCAATTTCTGAAAAAGTCACCCTCAGGACATGACAGTCATCATCCCCACCCAGTGACCCATTGTGCCAGATCAAGCTGGTTTCTAATGACAGAAGTAGGACATGACTCAATATCCAAGATCAGAGAAGGATATCCAAAGCTGAGTTTACATGAAAACACAATGGGCATAATGAGGTAGCATAGAGTAGGAGTGGGAAAATAAGATTTTGAATTTATTACTGGAACCAATTTAGAGGGGATTCTTCCACTCCTGATAAACTTGGGGATTACCAACTTCATGCCAACATGTAGGGTCCCTTAAGTTACCTTTTCCTCTAGCATATGGGGGAAGTGATGGTTTTTGTCTTTGCTCATGCTCCTACATTTCAGCTAGGCACCACCTTAGGCAGAATCTCTTCTCTTAGAGCTGGTTTTGCCACCTCTTTTCCTAAAAGGGTCTATTTAACATTAAGTCTAACAATATAGGCCCTGATTCTTTCCCATTATAGGCAGGAGATGTTTGATAGTGTTTGCTATTTGTTTAGCAATAACTAGATCAGGATGACTGGGATATTTTTTCAGGGTGCCAAATTTAGAGGTCATTAATAAAAAGGGTGCTAACATCACTTCCACTTCTCCAGTAGAATCAAAACAATAGAGATTGGCCTCTAGTTAGCAAGAAAAAAATAGTTAAAAAGGGAAGTTACCAAATTGTGGCTTAGGGTAAGCTCTTCCCCTGCCTTTCTCTGCCCTATTCACCACCCCCAACTGAGGGCATGCTTCATGCCATTTGCCCTGGGAACCATTAATAGCATTTACCCCAGGCATAACACTTTCTATTAATAGCCTTGGATGTTTGAGATTGTATTTGACATCTGTGGGAGTAGGACAGGAGCTTTTCAAGAGACAGAATACTTTCTGGGCATGTGGGAAAAAATCAGAATAAAAGTATGTTGAGAACAGCTAACATTCACGCAGGCAGAGTGTTTTGGGAATGCTACAAGCTAACTTTGAGGGCGTCCTTCACACACAGTAGAAGAAGGACTAAAGGACATGTGATACAGTGCCCCAGGAGTATTCTATTCAGGAATGAATCTTAGAACAAAAGCCAGATAGTGAAACCTCTTCATTTTATTACAAGTAAGGAAATGGAGGCCCAATCTTGTCAAATGGGATAACCAATGTCACATTGGAAGCTAGTGGTAGAAGTTAGATTAGAACTCAAGTCTCCAAACTCTCATAATCTCATGCTCATAGAGACTGTGGGGCTTCCCAGTGAAAAGTCTTTGGGAAGATTAAACTCACAATATTTAAATGGAAAAAAAAAAAAGATATACATATGACTTCTGTGAGTCTGTGGGACATTAAAAAAATATGGGGTGAAATAAAGACCTACATTCAGTAAAGATTGTTTGCTAGAATACTTGCAAGGGAGATGAGGGATTTTTTACTCACATCTGTAGACTAACATTACATATTCTGGCATTTTCAGCATTCCAGAAACCTGTAATTGTACAAATTGAGACTAATTCTGAGGTTTACAGGGAAAATAGAGTTCAGGTACAAGTCAAATAGACTATTTTAAAATTAGCCCCTGATTCTGAACTCAAATTTTTTAAAGTCCACCAGGAAAGTAGAAAATCAGCATTTATTAAGCATCAATTAGGTGCACAGTGGATGGAATGCGGGGTCTGCTGTCAGGAAGACTGATCTTTCTGAGTACAAATCTGGCCTTTGATACTTAATAGCTATGTGATCTTGGACAAGTCTCTTAATCCTGTTTGCCTCAATTATAAAAGGAACTGGAGAAGGATATGGCAAACCAATTCAATCTCTTTTCCAGGAAAACCCCCAAAAGATCATGAGTTGGACAGGACTTAAATAACTGAACAATAACAAAATCAACCATAAACCATGCTAAACACTTTATGAATCTTTGATCCTCACTACAACCCTGGGAGGTAGATGCTATTGTGATTCTGATTTTCAGATGAGGAAACTGAGGCTGACAGAGGTTAAGAGACTTGCCTAGGACCACACAGCTATTATGTGTCTGAGGTCAGATTTGAACCCAGATCTTCATGATCGCTTCCAGCATTCGATCTATTGTATTATGTAGCAGTCTTTAACAAGGCTTTATTTATTGCCTATTATCAGTGAGGCATTGTGGCAAAGACCAGAGATACTTAGAATAAAAATAGTTCTTCTCCTCAAGCAGGAAGAATAGAGACAACATACAAATAACCATGTACAGACATGGTACATACAACAAAAATTGAGGATAATATCAGAGAAAGACACTAAGATTAGGTAGGATTAGAAAAGGCTTTGTGACTGTGAGTGAGATTTTAGTTGAGAATTAAGGGAAGCAAGAGAATAAAGGAGGTAGAGATGAAGAGGGAAAATAGCCCAGACATGGGGGACAGTCAGTGAAAAGAAATACCTGGAATCAGGAAGTAGAATTTCTTGGGAGAGGAGCAGCAAGGAGGCCAATATAGATTCCACGGTGTATTATAGTTAAACATAGAGTATGTTTATTCCCGGTTAAGATGTCACTTCAAACTGAGTAGAGGGAGGAGAATTTCAAGAAGTTAATTGGTAATGTACAACTTCTATTAATTATTTAGTTGTGGCAAAAATGCACTTCAGGCTGCATCAATAAAATGTATTGATATTGTCTACCGGTTTTATTCTCCCTACCCTTTTCTTTGTGCTTTGCTCCTATGGTCTGCTATAATTTCAAGAAGCCAAATGTAGTCATCACATTCTAAAATGCAAATACATCAAAGCCTCTTTAAAGTGTGGCACAGATTATATGCAAGAAATGAAAACAATGAGAACCAATGCTACAGTCTAATTAGTAAAAGATTCTGTTCAAACATGCAAAGAGGTTAGGGAAAAAGAGAGACCGTGAAAAGGGGAGGGGTTGACTATTAGATTTTATAATCTGATCTTTTCTGATTCTGGATGTTAATATGGCATTTTGATATAACATGGACACTCAACAGAAGTTTGCAAAAATTTACCTGCTAATCCAATAGAATAAGCCATAAAGTTGGTTTCTTTGGATGAGTTCCTCACTCTCGCTAATTATCAGAGGCAGAAATGTGTCTGACAGGCAGAAAAGAAATCACAAGGTAAACACCAGCAGGAGCCAAAGAAACCATGTTTATCACAGTTTACAATCTACCTGAGAGTAATTGCTTCTGTTTTTCCCAGAAAAATTTTCAGAATATGATGCCCCTTTGTTGATAAACAGGTCATAAATAATAAAGTTATAAATATAGAACTGGAAAGGATCCTCTTGTCCAGCACCTTTCATTTTATAGATAAAGAAACTAAAACTCAGAGAGATAAAAGAACTTTCTTCAGAATCACCCAGTTAGTGAGAGGAGAAACCCACTCTGTTCCTTCCTTGGTAATTCCTCTAAGTCCACTGCATTAACCACCCTTTTACTGTTGTTAATTGTTCAGTTATCTCAACCATGTCTGTCTCTGTGACTCCATTTGGGGTTTTCTTGCCAAAGATTACTGGAGTGGTTTGCCATTTTCTTCTCCAGCTCATTTTATGGTTGAGGAAACCAAGGCAAACAGGGTTAAGTGTCTTGCCCAGGTCCCACAGCTAGTAAATGTCTGAGGCCAGATTTGTACTAAAGAAAGAGCCTTCTTGACTCCAGCCCTAGCACACTATCCACTGTACCATTAAACATCTTACATCAGTTTAAATCACAGAATAACTACATTAGAAGGACCCACAGAGGTCATACAGCACCACTTGACCCTGTATGGAAATCTCTAAAAAAGGATCATACAGCTTCTTTCTGAAGACCTTCAGGGATGCAGAACTCATTACTTTCAAGGCATCCTATTCTATCCTATTGAGGTATCTCTAATTACCAGGAAGATTATCTTTTTTAAAATTAATTAAGAATATTTTTCCATGGTTACATGATTCATGTTTTTTCCTTCCCCCCTTCCTGAGTTGACAAGCAATTCCGCTGGGTTATACATGTATCATTGTTCATAACCTATTTCCATATTATTGATATTTGCAATAGAGTGATCATTTAAAGTCAAACCCCCCAATCATATCCCCATCGAACCATGTGATCAATCATATGTTTTTCTTCTACGTTTCTACTCCCACAGTTCTTTCTCCAGATGTGGATAGTATTCTTTCTCATAAGTCCCTCAGGAAGGTTATCTTTACACTGAACCTAAATCAGCTTCTCTGAAACTTGTTCCAGAAGAGAAATATAATCCCCTGTCCCCACGATGGCCTAAAATATATTCGATAGAAAAGGAACTTGGATTATGTGCCTTAAAGATGAGAAATGGTTATATTCAGATTAGGAATAGGGAAGACAGGTAGAGAAGGTTAGGCATGTTCTAGTTGCAATAATAACTATAAATATTCTGTATAAAGTTAAAGTAGATAACTTTCCACTGCAGAATGTTTATTGTTGGAAAATCTGTCTCTCAGGAGATTAAACAATGATGAAGAGATGATTAAGCTTTTTTAATTTATAGGTTTTAAAGGGTATTGCTCACCCCCACATTGATTTTTATCTTCCACTTCTAAAGACTCCAGATGTCATAAGCCCACAATCAGGGTCACTGTAGAAATAAATTCCTTGTTAAAGTTTTGAATAAATCACAAAGAGTAGTCCCCACAAAATGGAAGGAGGGACTGAGGGGGAGGCCACCTCCTGACAGCCAGTGCCTGCTTTAGTCCCACATTGTGGGCGTTCGTAAATGTTACCCAGAACTCATAGTACTTGTGTTCTTAGTGGGCCACACAATGTGTCACCTGATCTCATACAATATTGTTTTGTCCTTTAATTTTTTTTAACTAGTCTCTCTCTCCACTTCTCAAAAACTGTAAGGTCCCTGAAGGCAGGACTCAGCCCAGATAAAGGCACTATCACCCTCCTCTGAAATTAGCATATCCTGTATGGGTTAGGGGGCTGGCGGTATCTACCTATCTATAAAGTCTGTCTTTTCTTATAATTACAATAAACAGAGACTATGTCCTAAGATTTTTTTATGTTTATTTTAGTGCTTAGGAGAGTGCTTTGTAGATAGAGGAATCTTTTTCACTTATTCATTCAACCAACATCCGAATATTTATTGGGTAATATGAGTTGTTCAAGGAGGATTAGAGCCTCTGATGTGGGGCTTGTTGAGTCATTATTAGGACTTTAAATCAATCTTTGGTATCCACTTTTCACTCAACTCTCACCTGTGGCTTTAAGAAGCTATATTATGTCCAGCAGCCACAATACAGTAAAACCACAGGTGGACTGAATCAGGTTGAGAAGAAGTGACAGACCTCAAATCTGTTAATAACTTAAGGCAGTGGTTCCCAAACTATTTTGGCCTACCACCCCCTTTCCAGAAAAAAATATTACTTAGCCCCCTGGAAATTAATTTTTTTTTAATTTTAATAGCAGTTAATAAGAATGATAAATGCACCTGTGGCCATCACCGCCTCCCTGGATTGCTGCAGCACCCACCAGAGGGCAGTATTGCCCACTTTGGGAATCACTACCTTAAGGGGATGCCAACCCCCTAGCATGTGAAGACTTTCCCCCAGAAGAATGGATGCATTGAGAACATTTTTCCAACAGTCATAAACGCAGCTGGAGCAGACAATGTGAAGTGCTTACAGCTTGGTCAGACATCAGAGATGTCAAGGTCATCCACTGCAACCCAAGCCATCACCAATCATCCTAACTGTCATCTTGGCACTGGGCTTGGATGACTCTAGAAGAGAGAGTAAGGCATATGACTTTATGCAACTCTGCCTCACTTAATTCCAATTCCTGTGCAAGTCAAGACATCACCTTGTAGTGTCATTGGATCCCTTCTAAAGGAAAGAAATGTTTATTATGTGAAGGACATTCTCTTCATCTTCTGGAAGAGATATGAAGCTTATATCAAATCTAGCCTTTTCCTTCTTTAAATCTAGAGTTTAGCAGCTGGCATAACACAAACACAAAACCCTTCGGTTCTCGATATTAAGAGTGTATTAGGGGGCAGCTGGGTGGCTCAGTGGATTGAGAGCCAGGCCTAGAGATGGGAAGTCCTAGGTTCAAATCTGGCCTCAGACAATTCCCAGCTGTGTGACCCTGGGCAAGTCCCTTGACCCCCATTGCCCAGCCCTTACCACTCTTCTGCCTTGGAGCCAATACACAGTATTGACTCCAAGACGGAAGGTAAGGGTTTAAAAAAAAAAGAGTGTATTAGCAGGTTTTAAAACAAAATGTTGAGTGAGAAGAAAAGGAGAAAGAAGATCATTACTGACTCGAAGACTCAGGACTAGTTATATGGAGAAAGTGAAACTTAAACCAGACTTAAATTTTAAGTATTTCCTAACTAGAATCAATTAATCAATAAGCATTTATTAAGTACCAACTACGTGCCAGGCATTGTGTTAAACACAAACAGTGCCATGTACACAGCAGACCCTCCATAAGTAGTTGTTGAATGCTCTCCACCTTTAAAGGAAGAAGCAACTCAGAATGTAGAATAAGACATACATGTATATGTATAACACATTTATGTATCCATATTAAAAAATTTTTAAATATAAAAAAAATGACCAATGTGGAGATTTGTTTTGCTTTTCTATACACATTATTAACAGAGGTTTTGTTTTTCTTATGTTCTCATTACAGGGATCAGGGAGAGAAGGCAGATTTTTGTTAATTAAAATAACACAATTTAATTTAAAAAATAAGTAGGTGTTGACTGAATGGATGAGAAGGATAAGGGTAGGACTTATTCACAATTCCATGTCTGCTACAAGACTGAGCTTCTGTAGAACATATGCAATATGCTGTCAAGAACTTAGTGGAATTTTATTTTGGTGGGGAGTTGCAAAATGAACAAATCCCCTCATTGTCTTTTTCATCCTTTTGCCTAAACAAAGGGCTTCATTATCATCTCCAGCATCCTTCAGCAAATGTATTTCATTAGTTACCTTTCTGGGTTTAATAAATTTCTCAATTTCTCTATCCATAAATGGAAATAATGAGCCTGATCCAACACTACTAGGAGATTGAAGAGGGGCTAATGAGCTTAATTAACTAATAAATAATTTAAAAGTGCTTAGACAATATAGAGCGTTATAAATGTTAAATAGTAAATGATAGACCTGGTCTTGGCAGCATATTGAAAAGTAGTAGTGTTGGAGCTGCTGCTATAGGGTTGTCCTGTTGGGGGCATTTACTCACATTGCAGCATCAAGAGAAAATTATTTGAATATTTGTTCATTTGTATCCAACACATCTAACCAAGTACACCCAGAAAAAACTTGGCAATAAAATTCTCAAATAGAATATTTTGTATATCTATTCTAATAGTCATTTGATGCCAGGCTCTTCGTGGCCAATCTGTTGGTGTATACTTTTTAGCTGGTAGTTTTTTAGCCTTTTTATGTTTTCAGTGAACAAAAAACAAAGTTTATGCTATTTTGTGATACTTTTACTGTTTAAAAAACAAGGTAGGCATCCCTGCCAGTAATAAGATCTTATAGAGAAAGGGGATATGCATCTTTATATTTCTTTTTCTTTTGTTTTTCTGACATCATAATATTTGAAGGTAGAAAAAGCATATTCAAGTATTCATTTACTAAAGCATTGATGATGGTTTCCAAAAATTTCTTATTTTAATTTTGGAGAGTTGTAAATGGAGCACTAATATCACTGGAATTTAGGGTGATAAGCTGCAGTGGTATTAAAGCTTTGTTCTTCAAGATTTCCCTAATTAATCAAAGAACAGCCTACTTTCATCATACCTAGCAAAAGAGAGCCATTGTATTCTTTACCCACCTTAATGGTTACAAAGTACCCCAATAAGTAGAGTAATATATCTTCTTGATGCTGGAGAGTATGAATTAGCAGCATCCCCTCAGGAGGAAGAATATCACTCATCTGGTATTTACATCTCACACTGTGGATACTCAAATCTAGTTAGAAAGTGTGTGCTTTTCTTTTAGCTCCCTACAATATTCCAATGAGTCTATGAATCCGTTGTTCTATGTGTTCCTTTCAACAGTATAGACAGAAATCAAACCATGCCTGTCCACCTTGTGAGATGTCCTATAGACACTAGACTCAACATATACAAAACTAAGTTCTTCTTCCTCTCCATATCCCCCCCCCATCTTCTAAATTGCCCTATTACAGTCAGAGGTACCACATCCTAAAGGTTACTCATGATTGTCACCAAATTGTCATTCTCGTGTCCTTACCTTCTCAACTTTTTCCCACTCCATATCCAGTAAATCGTTAAATCCTATGGATTCTGCCTTTGTGGTATACACTCTCCTCTGACATTGCCATCACTCTTGTGCAGGTCTTCATCACCTCATACCTGTATTATTGCAAAAACCTATTGGTTAATCTCTTTACTTCAGGTCTCTCCAAATTCATTTTCCATTCAGCTATTAAAGTGATCTTCTGAAAGCACTGATCTGATCATGTCACCCCCAGGATTCAATTAATTCCAGTAGCTCTTTATTACTTCTAGGATTGAAGATAAAATCCTCTGCTTGACTTTTTAAAAATATGCTAAAATTTTATTTTTAACTAAATTACATGAAAAAACAATTTTAACCATTATTTTCTTTGTTTCAAATTCTTACCCTAAATCCCTCTCTTCCCACCCCTATCCCTGAGATGGCAAACAGTCTTATAGAGATTTTACATGTGTAACAGTGTAAAATATCTTTCCATATTAATCCTTTTCTGAAGAAGAATATGAACAAATGAAAGAAAAATGAAAAAATAAAAGATACTCTATATGGTCTGCATTCAGATTCCATCAGTTTCTTTTCATGAGGCAGATGGCATTTTTCATCATGAATCCTTGAGGATTTTCTTGTATTAGTAGGAATAGATAAATGATTCACATATGCACATCACCTAATATTGCTGTTACTATGTACAATGTTTTCCTGGTTCTGTTCTCTTCATCTTGCATCAGTTCCTGGAGGCTATTCCAGGTCTTTCTTAAGTCATGCTTCATGTAATTTTTTTTCAATTTTATTTTTTGTCATGCAGAACACAGTTCTATTTTGGTCATTGTTGTAAGAGAACACTCATACATAACCAAAACTTCTAAATGAAACCATAAATTGACTGATGTGAAAGATGACTGTGGCAGTTCTTTCTCTGGAGGTAGATAGCATTCCCCATCATAAGTCTTTCAGGATTGTCCCAGATTATTACATTGCTGCAAGCAGCCAATTTTCCCAGATGATCATCGTAAAAATATTGCTGGAATTGTGTACAATATTCTCCCAGTTCTGCTCTTTTCACTCTGCAACAGTTCCTGCAGATCTTTCCAGCTTTTTCTGCAATAATCTTGCTTATCATTTTTTATAGCACAATAGTATTCCATCACCAACATGTATCACAATTTGTTCAGCCATTCCCCAATTCATGGACATCCTCTCAATTCCCAAATTTTTGCCACTACAAAAAGAGCTGCTATAAATATTTTCATACAAGTATGTCTTTCCCCTTTTTTATTTTCTCTTTGAGATACAGATGCAGTAGTGATTTTACCAGGTCAAAGGGTATGCACAGTTTTATAGCCCTTTGGGCATAATTCCAAATTATCCTCCAGAATGTTTAGATTAGGTCACAATTCCACCAAAATGCATTAGTGTCCCAATTTTGCCACATCCTCTCCAACATTTACCATTTTCCTTTCCATATTGGCTAATCTGAGTGGTGTGAGGTGGTACTTTGTGTTATTTTAATTTGCATTTCTCCAAACAAGAGTGATTTAGAGCACTTTTTTAAATGATTATTGATGGCTTTCATTTCTTCATCAGAAAATTACTTGTTCTTATCCTTTGACCATTTGTTAGTTGGGGAATGGCTCATATTCTTATAAATTTGACTTAGTTCTCTATGAATCTGACTTCACATACTTTCTTATGGTACAGTAATATTTCATATACCACAAATTGTTCAGCCATTTCCCAATTGAAGGACATTTCCTTAGTTTCCATTTTTGCCACCACAAAAAGAGGTGTTACAAATATTTTGCATAAACAGGTCTTCCCCCCACTTTTTAAAAATCTCTTTGGGATATAAATCTAGTAGTTGGATTACTGGGTCAAAGAATAAGCACAATTTTAAAGCTCTTTCTACATAGTTCCAAATCACTCTCCAGAATGGTTTGATCAGTTCACAATTCCAACCAGCAGTGCATTAGTGTCCCAATTTTACCACAGCTTTTCCTTTTCTGTCATATTAGTCAATTTGATAGGTGTGAGGTAGTACCTCAGAGTTGCTTTAATTTTCATTTTTCTAATCAAGAGCTATACTTGACTTTTAACTCTTGAAACCCCACCTTTCCAGACTTGTTATACATTACTCCCCTCCATTTATTCTAAGATCCACTGATAATGGCCTCTTTGCCGTTTCTCTCATGTGACATTCAGTCTGTATTGATTCCATGATTCTCTCTGGCCAATCCATATGCTTGGAATTCTTTATCTCCACACTTCTACCTCCTGGCCATCCTGGATTCATCCAAAACTTGACTAAAATTCCAAATTCTGCAAGAAGCCCTCCAATCCTCCTCAATGCTAGTGGCTTCTTTTGAGATTATATGTAATTTATCACATCTATGTGTGTGTGTGCATGTGTGTGTGTATGTTATATATGTAAACTGTCATCTAGTTTAGATTGTGAACTCCTTGAGGGCAGAAACTGTTTTTATTTTTGTTTGCAAAACATTTATTAAGTGTAGTGATTTCTACACTTAAGAAATGCTTATTGACTTGACTCTAATACATATCCTTCCAAAAGTTGGCCATAAGATGTGTTCTTTACTTTCTCTTGAATATTACAAGGATACAGAAGTAGCAGAAGGGATATCTGTTGGTTGTTCTTTGTTTATGCCACAAGACTGGACCATCTTTTTTCCATCATACTTTTCTGTAATGACAAGCTTCTCTTGGACACCAAGAAATGAAACCAATTACATAACATCACTGAATTTTATGTAGGCTCTCATAATTGAGTGGCATCTCACCATTAACTCCTTTAATCTTCCCACCAAATGGTTCAGACTAGACTCTGCTTTAAGATGGAAGCCAAATATTTACAAACTGGCCTGAAACTGACCCCTGAATCCGTAGTTACCATTGTACTTAATCCAATCACAACAGAAAAATAGGGGTGGAAATGGGGGACTAATCCTAATTTGATGACTTCTGAGGATATAGAATTGAGCAGCTGCAGCCCAAAGTGAGACTGGCTGGCTGCTTTGGGGCTGCAAATGATTTCTGGCAGAATTTGGCCATCGTAGTCCTTGTTTCTAGCATCCCCAGTGAGCCTAGGGTTCAGCTAACATAGACTTACTATTAACTTGAAGACTGTCTTTTGGCAGAATGGAGGCTAATTTAGCCTAGGGCTCCTCTAATCTGAGATATAGGGAATAGAATAGGTGATTACAGAAGGCTGGCATCACCTTTGCAAGGCTTTTAATATGATTCTCCATAGATCCTGACTGTGCTCCAGAGATCCCTGTGGAAAGCTGGCTCCCTCAGCAGATGAGTTATTCCAGGGATAGGCTGTGCTTCTGATAACAGTCATACTGTTTATATTAGCAGAATCTGAGGAAGACAGCATTTTAACAGCCTCCTGAATGTCATGGAAGAAAAACTATTAATGACATGCACCAGCAGTTTAAAGAAAATAAAAAAACCCTCGCCAAGCTAGGAGAGAATGTTTCTTTTGTGAGTGGAATATCCCCACAGGTTTCACATACCAGGCTTTGCTGGAATCCAGACTGGAGCACAGAGAAGACTTCCTCACTCTCTCTAGACAGTTATCCGAAATGATAATGAGAATTGACAATCTGGAGAGTACATGTAGAGCTCAGAGATCATTGTCTAGGGAGGAAAAGTTTCAATGGCTGGGCTGAGGAAAAGAGGCTAAGGATGGAAAGTTACAGGGAAAACAACAGTATATAGTGCCTGTTTGGAAGCCATTGTTATTATCATTTCTAGTACCCAACTCGATTCATAACAGATATCCACTAAGCACTTTGGTTCAGCTATTCATTCATTCATTCATTCATTCATTAATCATATATAAAAACATAAAGGAAAAAGAAAAAAAACTTATTTTTGATATCTTAATAAATTCTAGAAGCAATGTGTCAGGCAGGGCAGTGGACTTAGTAAAGAGGCAGGGAGTTTTAATCCAGGGTCTGTGATGCTGTCCTTGCTTACATTAAAAAGTATTTTGATAAGTAAATTTAAATAGACTGATTTTCTCTGCAACTCCATTTAAATAATTGTGGGCATTTTAAATCATTATTCTGAGGAGATCATAAGCTTCACTGGCCTGCCTAAAGGGGTCCAAGACATCAAAAACTTCCCCTGATGGATTGATTCGCAACTTTCTCAACTGGCTAAGGTATCTGAGTTGAGCATCTGGATCTTTCATTTAAATGAGGTGGAGTGATTTGACAGTGTTTTTGAACTCTCACCCTGGCATATATGTCAGTTGTTTTATTTTCTTTTTAAAACCCTTACCTTCAATCTTAGAATCAATATTGTGTATTGGTTCCAAGGCAGAAGAATGGTAAGGTAAGGGCTAGGCAATAGGGGTTAAGTGACTTGCCCAGAGTTACACAGCTAGGAAGTATCTGAGGTCAAATTTGAACCCAGGACTTCCTATCTCTGGACCTAACTCTCAATCCACTGAGTCATCAAGCTGTCCCCTATCAGTTGTTTTAAAAAAAGTATTTAGTGTGGCTATTCTCCTGCACAGATGCTCTGCATTGCTGTATAAATTATCCTGGGATATTGAAGTCCTCAACCCTTTCAAGTAAGCCCACATTTTAATATAGTCGAAAAGGAGGAAGAAGGGGAGACATATTCGTTAAACACTTACAGTGTATCAGGCACTGTTCTTCACACTTTACAAAAATTATATCGTTTAATATGACAACCCTGGGAAGGACGTACCATTATGATCCCCATTTTACAACGGAAGAAACTAAGGCAGACAGAGGTTAAGTGACTTACCAAGATCACACAGCTAGTAAATGGCTGGGCCAGATTTTAACTTGTCTTCTTGAATCCAGGGCCAGTCTTCTTTTCACTATGCTATGCATCTTCACACACAATACATTAGGAGGGTACATTTGTCCTTGTTCACCCTCACAAGTATCACAGTATCACAGGCAGGGCAGTCTTGCCTTCCTTATTTTTTTCTTAATTGAGTGCTAGCGGGAAAGACTTGTAAGTGGGAAAGAACCCTGAATTCTAAGACTTTGAGTAGATTCTCTCATAACGTACAGGGTTTTCCTGAAATGCAAAGAAATCCACTCCCTTGAATACAAGCGCCATAAGGGCTTCGCTTTTTGAACCCTCAGTCCAACCTCTTTGATATCCCTGGGTTGGAAGGCAGGCTCTTACCCATTTGGTTTCAACTGAATAAAATGGAGACTTCTAAATGGGCATTGGATAATTAAGTTTCTCTTTTAATTCCTTTAAACCCAAGCGGTGGGATCTCATTTAATAAGCAAAGGTCAGTTTTGTCATTCACATGCCTTCTTCTGCATTCTGTGGGAGCCCACGTGTAGGATGTGTTCCCAAAGGTGTCGCATTTCTGCTGTGAATTGTGCCAGGCCATCCCTGAGCTGACACCCTTTAAGGCACGATGATTTTTAAAAGGATGTAATTGTTTTGAAGCATGTTGTCAATTCCACTTATATTTGTTCGAGACAGGTGTAAGCTGGGCCGTGCACAATGCAAGCAGTTTTCATAGAGACTGAAAGAATAACAAGCATTGCCAGTGTTTTCCCTAGTGGGGCAATTGCTATTTAGTCTCACTTTCTTTAGAAACTGAGATGTCAGAAGAGAGCTCCAGGAAGGTGGTGCTTAGGCTCCAAGTGATCTCCAACTTGCTTCAGGGGATGATGCTTGAGAACTAATGAGCTCCTAGGTTTCCTCATCACTTAGTTACACCCTTTCAAATTTTTTGCTTTGTGATTGGCTCCCAGATTTCAATGCTATTAGATGTGAGCCATGGTGTGGATAATCAAAACATAATTTGCATTTGCCTTTGGAATCCAAGCAGTCCAATTCTTCAGCAATGTCTAGTGGAAGGAGAATAAAGAGTCAAAATCCTCAAAATCTTTGATTCTCATTTTCCTTTTCAGAAAAATGGGCATAATAATGGCTGACCTTTGGGTACCTAGATGGCACGGTGGATAGAACTTCTAGCCTGGAATCAGGAAAACATCTTCCTGAGTTTAAATCTGGCCTCAGACACTTCCTAGCCATGTCTCTTAACCCTGTCTGCTTCAGTTTCTTCATCTGTAAAATGATCCAGAGAAGGAAATGTCAAACCAGTCCAATATCTTTGGCAAAAAAAAAAAAAAAAACAAACCCAAATGTGGTCAGAAGTTGGCTTTCTCAGTTGATCACAAGAAGTCCTGTTTCTAATAAATGGACTGTAAAATCTGGCCTCTGGTGCCAGGGACAACACATAGGAAGAACCTTCTGTTTTTATTCTATTCTTTTTTTTTTTTTCTTAAACCCTTACCTTCCATCTTGAAGTCAGTACTTTTTATTGGCTCGAAGGCAGAAGAGTGGTAAGGGTAGGCAATGGAGGTTAAATGACTTGCTCAGGGCCACACAGCTGGGAAGTGTCTGAGGCCAGATTTGAACCTAAGATCTCCTGTCTCTAGGACTGGCTCTCAATCCACTGAGCCACCAAGCTGCTCCCTACTCTGTTATTGCTTGTATGATTCTGCTCTGAAATCCAGGCTATACAGTGAACGGGGACTATGTGAGAGGGGCAATGGAAGAATGATGCGTACATTTGGTACAAGTTAAAAGTTGAGGTACAATAGGTAATATTGAAGGAAATAAATGTCCCTTTACTAGACTTATAAATAGGTGTTGGACACAACTGGAACAACAGAATAACAGCCACAAAAGTAGCTGTACCTACCTCACAGGCTTTGATCTATGTGAGAATTAAGTGAGACAATGTATATTTTTTAATAACAGCTATCAATAAGAGGCAGCAATACATATATTTACACATACATATATCTTTCTATCTATCTCTATGTATTTTGTCGTTAAGTCTTTTTTCAGTCATGTCCAACACTGAACCCATTCTGGTATTTTCTTGGTAGAGCTATTGAAGTGGTTTGCCATTTTCCTCTCTGGCTCATTTTACAGATGAGAAAACTGAGGCAAATAGTGTAATGTAGTTTTCCCAGGGGCATGCAGCTAGTAAGTGTCTGAGGCCAAATCTTAACTCATAAAGTTGAATCTTCCTGACTTTAGGCTGGAAGCTTGATCCATTGTACCAGCTGCCCCAATTTCTAATTATTCCTGTATCCATACTTCTATATATTGATATCATTTCTCTCCACTTGTATCTCTCCCTCCATCTCTACTTCTATCTTTATGTCTATCTCTGTAATTATATCTAACTCTGTAACTATACTCATTTCTCTGTCTGTCTCTCTACACCCCTCTCTCTAACTCAGGAGTCAGCCACCTTTTTGACCGTGAGAGCCATAAATGCCACATTTTTTAAAATGTAATTTCGTGAGAGCCGTACAGTGCTCACAGTGCTGCTCCTGTAACAGCACCTGAAAAAAAAAATGGACTTTATGGCTCCTGCAGAAAGAGCCATATCTGGCCCTCAAAAGAGCCAGATATGGCTCGAGAGCCATATGTTGCCGACCCCTGCTCTAACTCTATCCATATCCCTGACCTGCAAGCTCAATATGCTCTTGTAGCCAAACCTAAAGACTGCTTTGAAGTTGGACTACCTTACTTAGAGTTTAAGGCCCATAATGAAGGAGCTGATGGCCAGGTCCACTGCCTTGGTCAGTCAGATCCAGGATTCTAGGTCTATTATTCTAAGCTAAGTTTTTTTTTAAATCCTTACCTTCCATCTTGGAATCAATACTGTGTATTGGTTCCAAGGCAGAAGAGTGGTTAGGGCTAGGCAATGGGGGTCAAGTGACTTGCCCAGGGTCACACAGCTGGGCAGTGTCTGAGGCCAGGTTTGAACCTAGGACCTCCCGTCTCTAGGCCTGGCTCTCAATCCACTGAGCTACCCATCTGCCCCCTAACCTGATTCTTAAAGATGAGTTAAGAATTTGTCAAGTACCTGTTCTGTTCTAAGGAATGATAATAACAAGTACCATTGTGGCAAAGTGGAAAGGCATTAATTCTGGAGTCAGAGGACCTGTAACCATTGATGTTTACTACTTTATCTCCCTGAGTTTCAGTTTCCTCATCTGTAAAATGGGTGAAATGACTTAGATGTTATGTCATCATAATATAGTTCTTTGCCCCTATATATTCATTCTGTTGTATTTGGAAAATGGTATTATAGATGTCCAGAGTTATCTTGAAGCCCTACCAACCACTTCTGTTAAGTATAAGAAAGGAGATAAGTACAAATGAGCTGGGCAAAAAATAGAGCAAGAGCAGCTGAGGGAAAAGAAATACAAAATCCACTTGGGTTTGGTACCACCCCTGTTGTCTGAAGCAGTGAGTTGTGAAATCAGAATAAACCAATGAAAACTTCACATTCATCACGCCACCATGAGGAACTCCAATTAGCTGAGTTTGTGTAGATAGCTGGTACCATGTAGCCAACCTTTAATTCCATTTGTTTATTGTATCTCCCACTTGAAAATGAGGTGGATTCTCCCACATGCTAGTATGAGGCGGATTCTCCCACACACCATAATGAGGCTAACTCTCCCACACCCTCAAGGAAAAAAAAAAGGAAGAAGAAGAGGACAAAAAAATAAACCATGCACACTTTTCCAGATTAGAAATATTATGTTCTGGCAATGAGGTTTAAATTCTGAACAGAAAAGAATGGGCCACTGACCAAGTCTGTAAGAGAGCCGGAGAGAGTACATGACATTTAAAAATAAACATTAAGTGATGTCGTTTTTTTTAAGGAAGATTCAGGGGAAATTACCAACCTTTATATTTGATTCTGCCTCTGTAATTGCTATAAACTCCACTTCTCTCTGGCATAGATGTGGGACAGATTCCTAGGTTGCTATGGTAAATATCTTCTTAAGCCCGAATGCTATGGTAACTAGTCACATATGGCTAAATGTCACAACACTGCCCAAGACATGCAAGGCACTCTAGTCTGCATGGAAAGCAGAGTTTCCAAGCAAGTTCCATTTTCTCATATATACACCTATGATCATCTCCAGGTATAATGTCTCCATGATGTCATGAGGCTAACAAGGCCAGTCTTTTTACTTTATAAATTTGCCTTACCCATATAAATGATATCCAGGTGGTTTATAGTAGCTAGAGAATTGGACTTGGGATCAGGAACACCTGACTTCACATCTGATCTCAGACAGTTGATATATTCTCTCTCAGCCTTGATTTCTTCCTATGTAAAAGTTACCTCACGTGGTTGCTTTTTGGATCAAATGAAATAACATTTATAAAGTGCTTTGAAAGCATCTAAGTGTTATAAAAATGCCAGCTGTTATATGACTAAGATCAACTAAAGGAAACACTATATTCATCTAAGAGGCATAATTTATGTAAAGTTGTATTTTGATCTTCAACCTTAGGCATATGCACTTCACAGAGATATTTGTTTCTTTGTCTTCATGAAATAAACACAGCAGAGTGAAGTTGGAAATGGGCTGGCACAGAGTCAGGAGACCTAGGTCAAAATCCTAGCTCTGACACATTGGCTGCTTAATTTTTGGACAAATCGCTTCCTTCTTGGATATGTACTTCATTTATCTGTAAAATGCAAAGTAAATTATTCTAGCTATAATAAATATTTTCTGGCTCTCTCCCAAGAGCCAGATTGGCTGTATCATCTCTTTAGGGTTCAAGAGTGCTTGGATAGGTTAAAGAAGATAATAATAATAAAGAAATTATCTTTATTGTCATCAGCTTGAGCCTTTATTATCTGTCTTCTTCTCCTCCCTCTACCCCAACTTTCAGGGACCAGTGACTAAACTTCCAGTTACCTTTAACCATTTCATGTCTGTTAGCTTTTTATGAAGAAATAATTACTTCAAAGATATAGCAGGATCAAATGGCCAATATCCCCCCATCCCCCACAATATCTGAAATGGCAACTTCTACCCCCCCACACACACAAAATTGACAGCCTTGGTTTGATGAAGGAAAGAGGAATAGGCTCACTCAAAAATTAACTAATTTCCTATACAGCATCAGTCCCACCAAGTTCATGACCAAATGCAGTATCACTGGCCAATGAGTCCTTGTCTCAGTCATTCTCAAAAGTTATACTCCTTGCTCCTGGCACAGATTAACCTGGCCTGGACTATGTCTTCCAGTTTATTATGACTTCCAATCCTGATCTCCCAGGTGAATCTCATTTTAGGAAAAAAAATATAGAGAATGGGATGTTAGGGCTTTATCTGTCTTTCAATTTTCTAAACTTTGAAATGAATGCAATGTGATTTTAATGGCCTCTACAGTTCTGATAAAAATGAAACTCTTCATTTTAGAGATGAGAAAGCATCTGAGATTTAGAGAAGTGACTTGTCCAAGAGGTCACATGGCTAGTCAATGAATCATAACTTCTGTAAGCATCCCCATTATCATAATTTTCTCCACATGTCTGGAGGAGGAAAGTGAAATTCATTTCTCCTCAGCAGGGGCTTCATGTCAATAGGTTCCAGGAAAATAACAAGGTGAACTAAATGTCCCATGTAACATCAGTATTACTGTTATTATGGCACAGTCTCTCATCCCAAACTATGCATTGTAGTTAATGAAGGCAGGCATCATTTATAGTGTGGGAGACTTACCCCTTTGCTCCTCATACTACCACTGATGGATGACTCAGCTGTCACAAAGAGGCAGAGAAGTGTGGGGTAGGGAAGCATGAAAACTTATATTGCTTTTCACACTCTGTAGTTTATAGAGTGCTTTCCTTCCTAGGAAGAAGGGCAGTGCAGGTATTAGTATGCCCATTTTACAGATGAGAAAACTAAGTCTCATAAAAGTCATTTGTTCAAATTTTCATTGTTACTAAATAACAGTCATGGGTGTTGAGCCAAGGGCTTTTAACTTCAAGACTAGTGCTCTTTTTACTGGCTTATACCACAGATGGGGAGATGATGAAAGGATAATTGTTCTTTTCATTGATTTGTGCCAATTCAACTTGGCATGCCATGTTTGGGGCATGGTCTGACTAATGCTATCATTGCCTAAACATTTGAAATATCATCTCAGATCTAGCTTGGTGGAGGGGAAGAGGAGAGGGTATTGTCTCCAAAGACACAAAGTTTATAATGTTTGCTTAAGTAATAGGATATTGGACTTCCACATTGGTTCAAATTCTATTTCTGGTATTTTGTAACCATCTATATCAGCTTTAGTTTGCTTTTCTGTAAAATTAGGATAATAATACTCTATACTTACCTATGTTACATCATTGGGGAGCTCAAATGAGTAAAGCTCTCAAAGGAGAATATATGCACACAGAGACATATATATATATATATATAT